>NW_018165227.1:655917-717607 GCF_001263595.1 Phalaenopsis equestris
ACCCCACCCCATATTTTCATTTGAGGATACTACATGCATGGCACCCGAAACATTGCTAACAATAAATCAAGCACGCTCTTTCATACATTTCTCAAATTCTCACTCAAACATCAATGATAAACATTCTGTAATTTTGAATTGAGGCAATTACGTATAGGGCACTCGAAACAATGTTTTGAACAAGTCAAGCACCCTATTTCATCCATTCTTCAAATTTCCACTAAAAAATTAGAGGTAATGATAGAAGGTTATTCCATATTTTCCATTTCATCCAGTTACATACAGGGCACCAGAAATTTTGCTATCTACAAATCAAGACCACCTTTAATCTCAAATTCTCACTCAAAAAATCAATGGAGATTAAAAAACAATTCAACCTTTTTCAATCTCATCACAAATTTCAAATCGCAAATCAGAGGAGATAAATTAAAAAGCCACAAATCACTAATATCACAAATTACTCATAGTAAACTGTAAATGGGAAAGAAAAAAATTACAAAGAGAAAGCCATTCCATCCAAAATAAGGCAATTACATGCATAGCGCCCGAAACAATGCTATGTACAAATCAAGCACCCTGTTTCATCCGTTTGTCAAATTCACACTAAATAATCAAAGGAAGAAATGATGGAAAGCCATCCTATATTTTTCATTTCATCCAGTTACATACAAGGCACTCAAAACATTGATGTCTACAATTCAAGCACACTTTCATCCATATATCAAATTCCCACTCAAAAAATCTGTGGAGATAAAAATATCATTCCACATTTTTCAATTTTATCGCAAATGTAAAATCGCAAAATCTGAGGAGATAAATCAGAAAGCTACAAACCTAAAATATCATAAACATCTCACGATAAACTGCAAATGAGGAAGCTAAAAATCACAAAAAGAAAGTCATTCCATAAAAAATGAGCACATAATTACGTAAAGAGCACAGTAACCAGAGATCGGAGGGAAGAGAGAGAGAGGAGAAAGACAACTATTAGAGAGAGGCATGCGAGAGGCTCGAGAGAAGTACGATAAAGACTCGAGAAAGAAAAAAGAGTATAGAAAAAAAAAAGAGAGAGAGAGAGAGAGAGAGAGAGAGAGAGAGAGAGAGAGGTACCTATGGTTCTCGAGATCGATCGAGAGAGGTATGTGAGGCAGAAGGCACGTGAGAGAGGGAGCTAAGGCCAGTGGGGTAATAAATTCACAAAGAAACACGGGTTGTGGGGTCAAAACTCGCGGTCCGTGTTTGACGTAAATTTATAATAATCTCTGTTGCACTGCGATTTCCAAATGGCTTTATCAGTGTTTTCAAAATGTGTCGCACCGAATGAGCTTCTTCAAACGGGCCCTTAACATACTAAACTAGCATCTTAATGTTAGTAAAATACGTCATTGCATTTAAAAGTGAAGGTTAGTTAATTTAAATGGAGGATGGATGAAGACATACTTTAGAGTATACTAGCAAAGGTAAGTATTTGTGTTATGTGCTTTTTATTTAGAATTTTAAATTAATTTATAATTAACGCTTAAATATAATTTTAAAATAAATTCGAAATATTCTTCAAAAAACTTTGAAAATATTCTTTTAGTTCAATATTGATTAAAGAAACATCGCATAAAAACTTAGGATTTCTTTGGGTTAATCTGTATTTTTTTTTTATTTTGATATTTATTAAAAATTTAAATTAACTTTAATTAAGCTAAATATTAAAATTATGAAAATTATAAGAAAAACAAGGTTGACAAAATGTTCCCATAAAATTTTGAGGTTATTTGAATTTAATTTTCTTTTTTTTTTGTAAATTTTCTAACATTTGTATATTTAAAAATTAATACAATAATTGAATAAATTTGAAAGATTTTGAAAATTCACAAAAGTGCTCGGAAACCTTATGTGGCAATGTGGTTAGTGCATTCTTTTGTGCATATTTGGTTCATGTTCAAATCCCACTCTTTACATCTATTTTTCTCAATTTAATTTTAACAAGCCAATTTCGAGCCGAACACGAGCCGAACATGAACATGAATATTTAAATCGAGTCAAACACGAACACACTATTCACGAGCCGATTTAAAACACAAGCTATATCAAATGAGCCGAACATGAGCCACATGAGCCAAATCCTCGCTCAAGCTCGGCTCATTTACAGCCCTACTCGGAATATCCCTGTCTTCTTTCATAATTTTCTCAAAAGTGCTCAAGCTCGGCTCATTTACAGCCCTACTCGGAATCCTGTCTTCTTTCATAGTTTTCTCAAAAGCATTTATATTATATATTATTATTATTTCTATATTTTTTAATTTCATTTCGGTTAAAAAAAGTTGGGTTGTTAACAAATACTTATATACAGACCACCGAAACATTGCTATTTACAAATCTAGCACCCTCTTTAATCCATTTTTCAAATTCTCATTCAAAATATCAAAATTCATGATAAAACCCCAACCCATATTTTGTAGATAGCAATGTTTCGCGTGCTAAGTATATAACTATCCCAAAAAAAACTTATAAATTTGTTTAATTAGTATAATTGTTATAAATTTTCCTAAGCTTAATTGAGATTAGGTGAATTAATTAATTTTTCAAGTTCTTTTTAGTAAGGCTCACACTTACTAACTTTGAAGCTATTAAAAAGACCTAGATTAATTTTTTTGGAAATTATAAATCTAATTTGTATTCTATAAGCCTTTTTTAATATTTTAATTTATTTATTTTTAATATTTAACTTATTGATTAAACTTGTTGGGAAAATTAGGGAAATTACCAAAGGGCTTAAAGTAGCCCTCCAATCTCCTATTTTACTTGTGAATTTTTAGACAATTTTTTCAGTTTTTTATTGAGTTTGTTTGATTAATTTATATTACTATTTAATTAAATAACTTTAACTAAATTTTGATTTTATTGAATCCAAAAGCTTTTAGAGAATTGCTATAGGAATTTAATTTAAATATTTTTTTTTTATTTACAAAATGCTATGAAGATTTTATAATTTAAAGATTAATTAATTATATAGCTTAAGTCATGCTTGATCTAATTGTTTTAGCCTAGCAATGAATAGTTCTTGCTTGATCATAGATAATTTGAAGCTAAGTCAAATATGAACACATACATGAAGCCTTGCTTTGAACTTATTCTTTGCCTCACCAACCTAATTTAGTATCTTCCTTTTTAGCATCCATCAAGATACATACTTTTAACGCGTACACATTAGTAAAACTAGAGTTCTATGTGAGAGTAGCGAAAGTGCTTTCTCCCAATTTAGGAGGGCAAAACTTCAACAATATACATATTTACTTTGTGCATTGAAATTTAATACATTGCTATCTAAGAACTCTCTTAAATCTATTCAATGTGATCTTGGTTTCATAATTGCCACAAGGTGTAAAAGGAGGTTGATTTTGATCAAGTTTGATTTATGTTTAACATGAACTTTTGTTTGAGTAGGTTTTAAAATCTTATTTTTATGTTAACTTTATTAAGGCTCTTAATGTATTTCCTCATCTTCAATGATATTAAAATTTAATAATTGAATGTCAAAAGTCATTCCTTAACTTTCTTAGAAAAAGAGATATATAAGAAGTTATTTATTTTAGAAAATAGCAATTACGAAAAGATCTCAAATTATAATATAGATTGACGCATGCAAGAAAATTTGTGGTAGTAGAGTGGCAGATTATCATCTAAGCATGATACGAAGATTCAACACATACTCAGAAGAGAGAGAACAACTAATAATGATATCAGAAGTTCTTACGTGATAAACCCGGAAAGGGAAAAACCATGGGAACTCACCTATTTGAAGAGTTTCAGTATAAAAATTAAAGTTGCAACTATTTGTCCCACAAACGAGAAAAGGTTACTTCAAGTTACAACATCGACTAACAACGACCGATATCGATTGACAGCATCCATTCGATGGTGGTTGATAGTGTTTGGTAGTGATCGACAATGGTCAGCGCTGGTTAACGACGATAATAGTGCTTGCTAATAGTCGGTGGTTGTTGATGACGGTCGATAGTGGTCGACGGCTGTCAGCAGTGGTCAATGGCGGTAGGAGTGGTGTCGGACTTCAATTTATTATCAAAGCTTCAAGTTCTTTCTCAAGCCTCAAGCTCTCATCCCTTTCATGAGAGGGGTGGGGATCTATTTATATTATTTTGGGTGCAACTAATGCAAGAATATTAACCACTTTGATTGGACGGTCCGGTGAGCTTCCTTCTATCAGAGGATGTTTGATGGACATTTGAGTGCCTTAATGATGTCAGAATTGAGAAATCTTTGGCTCGATGTATTCCTCTTGACAAGACGCTTGATCCAACTAATGGCTTTCAAGCTTTGACAATTGTTTAACCTTCTAAATATGTATGTAAAACCTCTAAGAGTAGTTTAATGACTTTATCTGAGTTTGATTTGACTCGAATTGGAATAGTTTTGATATCATTAGGTCCGTCTCATCGAACTGGTAAGTTTGACTATAAGTTTGCTTTAATTGGAGCTCTAGATTACTTTTTATCAAAATTTGAAAATTTTCTTGCTCAAAAAATTCTCTCGAGATCCGTGTCATGTCTTAAGATTTGTGTCAGATGATGAGAATTTGTTGATGGCGTTTCAGTAGCCCCACTATTTTTGCTAATTGTAAAAACATTATTTATGAGAATTGTGTTTATATGATTGAGCTATTAAAACTAAGCTCTCTCTTTCATATATTTATGATAATTTCTCTATTAATCGGTTAAGATTTTTTAATAGTGAAGGGAGTGTAAATAACTTTGATATTGCTGAAAATAGACGTTTATGGGTTAAATGGAGCTATGAGGTTCATTCTTTTATTGCTTTAGAAGTCAAATCTCAATATATTCATTGTTTTATTACTTTCTATTCTACTTTTAATTTTTTTATACCTCTCATTTATGTTGGTAATATTATCTTGGTTAGAAAGGATCTTTGGAATTATATTATTTATCTTGCTGCTAATATTAATGATTATTTTTTTATATTGGCGACTTAAATTTTATTCTTAGAGTCAGTGAAATGGTAGGTGGTCCTCCTCCTGTTCCTCGTAAGATAACTAATTTTATTAATTGCATTCTCTAATCTAATATTTTTGAATTACAACATACTGTTCATAAGTTTAACTAGCACAATAATCAAATTGATAATCCTGTAAGATGCCGTTTTGAGAGAGTTTTTTAATGGTTATCGTGTGGATTCATTCCTTATTCCTTTTTTAGAGTTTTGGATGACTTCATTTATTATCATTCCCTATTTTTATTTCTTTAGGGACCTCTTATATTTTGAAGCATAGATTTTTGTAAAAAAATCATTGAAATGGTTGTTGTAATTTTTTTTTATATATTTTTCATAATGCTTAGAACATTAATATTAAAGGAGATCATTTATTTTCCCTTTGCAATAAACTTAAGAATGTCAAAGAAGCTTTTAAGCATTGAAATTTGTATAACTCTAATAATCTTTTGATTACATTACAAGTTAAAAGATAAACAAAAAATTATTATGAATAATTTGGACATCATTTCTCTTCGCAAAGATTTACTTGATCAAACCTCTTTTAAACAAGAAAAACTTTATAATGCTCTTTCTTGTAGTTATAAATGGTCAAACAAAAGGGCAACGTGTGAATGATTATCCAAAGAGTAAGATGGGGTAAAGCTTTCCTATCAAAAGATTAGAATTAGGAATTTTAATCAATGATAATTATGTACAATAATAAAAATATTGAATTAATTTCTTTTTTTAAATATTTGCTTAATACTTATGTTAGTGTTACTAATTCTATTTTGATAAATTTCCTATTATTAATACAATATTTTCATTAGATTTCAAAAGCCTTAATAAAGGATTTCTCTAATGAAGAAATTAACAAGGATTATTCTATTGAGAATTACAAATCTCTTGAACATGATGATTTTTCTTTTATAATATTTAAAGATTCTTGCAACGTTATTGGTGAAGATTGTGTTAATGCTATAAAATATTTTTTTAGTTCTGGTAAGTTTCTCAATAAAATCAAACATACTGATATCATCTTAATTCCCAAGAGGTAAGATGCTCAATCTTTAAATCATATTCATCTTATCTCTCTTTGTAATACTTTTTATAAGGTTATTGTTAAGTTGTAAGCTAATAGAATAAAAATTAAACTTTCTTATATTATCAATCATATTCAAGTTGCTTTCATTAAATGGAGAGATAATGTTGATAATAATATTTTAAAAAATGAGCTTCTATGTGTTTTTAAATCAACTAATTCTACTAAGAGATTATGTTCTGAAATAAACTTACTTAAAGCTTTTGATTAAGTAAATTCAAGTTGCTTTCATTAAATAAATGTTGATAATAATATTTTAAAAAATGAGCTTCTATGTGTTTTTAAATCAACTAATTCTACTAAGAGATTATGTTCTGAAATAAACTTACTTAAAGCTTTTGATTAAATTGATTGAGATTTTCTATATGATAAAATGATCAGATTGGATTCACTTATTGACTTTATTCATTGGATTAAGGCAGGTATGACTAATAAACTTACTTAAAGCTTTTGATTAAATTGATTGATATTTTCTATATGATAAAATGATCAGATTGGATTCCCTTATTGACTTTATTCATTGGATTAAGGCATGTATGACTGCTATTTATTTCTTTGTTATTATAAATGATGAAATGAATAATTATTTTATTTCTTTTTCTAACTTGAGGCAAGATTATTCCCTTTCACCTTATTTTTTTACTATTATTCTGAATGCTCTTTCCTCCATTCTAAATATTCAGAATAATTATAGTATGTAATGTTGTTTTAATAAAGTTAATCATCTTATTTTTGCTAATATTCTAAATATATTCATTCATTCATCTAATTTAGATGTTAACTTCTTTAAGCATACTATTTGTTGTTTTAAGATTATTGATTCTATTATGTAGCAGACTTTATGTAATGTTAGTGGTATGAATATCAAACATTTAACTTGGAAATACCTTGGTATTATTATTAATTGTTCTAAGCTGAATGTGATAGATTTTCATATTATTATTGAAATGCTTCATAAATGGTTGACGGGTTGAAAGCAAAAAATTTTATTTATGACTGATCAATTTCAATTAATCAATTACACCATTTGATGTTATCGTTGTTATTAGTTATGATATATATCTTTGACTAAATATATTAGGAAAAAAAATTTCTTTCATTAGTAATCTTTTTCATAATAATGGTGATAATAAAATGACAACTATTTCTTAGAAAATAATTTTTTTACCTAATGCTCTTAGAGGTCTTAATATCATTTCTTTAAATCATAATAATTTGATATGTAAAGTAAAAGTTATTTAAAGGCATTTCAACTTTAACTCTTTTTTAGCTAAATGGAATATGGATAATTCTGATATCATTTGGATCAACACTATATCTAAAAGCTCTACTTTTTTGAAAGACCTTACCAAAGTTGCTTTTAAAATGAGATGCCTTTTATTTAAAGTTATACTAAGAGCAATTTTCTTTTCTTCTTTGATCCAAGACTTAAAGGATCCTTTTTAATTGTGAAATAATGGTAATACAATTTTTATTGGTTTCCTTTACTTAAATTTATCAAAAATAAAGATGTTATTGTTAATGACTATTGTTCTTTTTCTCAGCACTGGAATATTTTGACTTGTTGTTTACTTCTTATTCATAGCATCCCTATTTTTTGATAACAACGTTAGCTAACGTTGGAATGAAAATGATTATTATAAGAACAAATTTGTATTAATTTATTAATGAAACTTTACTTATTGGAGATTGAAAAATATTAATTTGGTATAAAGGCTATTCTATTAATTTGGTTTTTCCTTCTTAAGAAGTTATTAATATTGATCTTAAATTTAGTGATATTCTTAAATCTTAAGATATTAATACTATTTCAATTTTTTTCTATACATTAATTATTTATAAACATATAATTGTTTATTATTTGAATATTCACTTTCTAATAATTTATTGAAGAACTGTAATCCTATTAGAAAATTTTTCATTATTGCTAGCAATTTTTTTTCATGTTTTTAACATGCTAAGAGTATTAGTTACAATATTCACTAGAGATTTTACATTCTAGTTGTTCAAACTATTACTTATGAGATTTGATTTGAAGGAACAATGAGATTTTTAATAATTCTAATGTCTCTCCTTGTATTTAATTCATTTTTTCTGATTATTCATTTGGAGGATGGTTTTGTTTAATTTTTAGTCATTGATGTGCCCACTTTTTTACTTTTGATCTCACCCGATTCTCTATTCTTCTTTGCATCATTTTGTTATCCTTATATTTAATGAATGCTTTGTTTACTTACACTTTGATTGGGGGTAGCCTTAATTTTGACTTTGTTCTGTTGGGTTGTTTTGAGACATTATTATGAAGCTTATTTTAGTCCTCTTGGTTGGCTGTGTATATAAAGCTTTTCATTAGTTTTGATATTTTTTTATTCCCTTTTTTTGTATATTATCTCTTTTAATAAGAATATATTTATATTTATTTTTTTTTTTTTTTGAAAAGTTTAGGATTGGTTGACCCGTGATGATGTCCGACCTTTTATTAAAATTCAACAATTCTTTTGAATATTTTTAATGTTCATTAGCTCCTGGAAGGAATTCTAATAATTGTGCAGTTAAGTTATATGTTTAGTGTCTTTTCTGTCTTTTCATTCCGTTGATTAAGTGGATTGTGGCTATTACTCTTTTTCTTTTTTATTTTGAAATTATTTAAGATAGAAATTCCTTGGCTATCTTCTTATTTTAATTTATGTTTTGCGATGAGAGAACGATTGTTGAATAGAGACGTTGATTTGGTGCTAATTGGGATGGACTAACATTTTTTATTTCTTTTTGTTCGATCTTATGGAGCTACTGTTGTTGGAATTGGAGGTTCACATTTGCTCTATAATTTATAATTATGAGAAGAACAAACTTGTTTCTCCATTGAAGATACTGATCTTCTGGACTCTTTGCATGAAATTTTTGGTGTTTAAAGCTATTGCTATTTTGATTTAGTTTTTTCTTCATTTAAATGTTAGCTTTTGTTTCACTTAGTTTGTTTATAGCTATTGCTTTGTTTTTTTTCATTTCTTCTTTGTTTGGTGTTGAGTTGTAAGAGTGTTTTTATATATTTTCTTTTTCTTTGAATAATGTTGGAGTTGACTCTTATTAAAAAAAATCCTCCACTAAATGAGAAATGACAGTCACTCACATGGTATTAAAGTCTCATTTGAGGGAGTGTAATAGTTTATAAAAATTCTTTTAAAACTCACATGAGGATAAGTGCCTTAAAAAGCTCAGTTTGATGTGCTGAACATTTCTGTTTGAGAAAGAAAATTTGCATCTTAAGTTTTTATTAAAAAGTATGTAAGAACCATAAATCTTTCGACGACAATGAATCAAACGTGGAACAATGGAAGAACCAATCGGTGGCCCTCGCATTTTAAATTTGTCTAAAATAAATATTGCAATGGAAGAAAAGGTCAAAGCATTTCACATCCAAATGTCAGATTCTCGTTTTCTCCACTTTTGCCACACCGAGATCAAGAGAAGAAGTCTTCTCTAACGTAGCCCAAGGGTCCGTTTGAAAGCGCAACACAAAATCGTTCTCTCGTCGAGAACGCTGACAATCCCACGCCTATGTTTGTTTCAGCATCATCTATGTCAGATTCTCGTTTTCTCCACTTTTGCCACACCAAGATCAAGAGAAGAAGTCATCTCTAACGTAGCCTAAGGGTCCGTTTGAAAGCGCAACACAAAATCGTTCCCTCGTCGAGAACGCTAACAATCCCACGCCTATGTTTGTTTCAGCATCATCTTCTCGAGTTCCGTTAACCACAAAATATTTTTTCTCTATTTCAGAACACGAGATAACCATCACTTCTGTCCACAGGCCACAACTTTCTGTTGTTCATAAAATAAAAATGTTCCAAGTCGGTAGTCCATCTCTTAACTTGAGTGAATGAATTTTTTAATTTTTAGAGATGATTTTATAATAGGATTCAAAAATACACATCAAATTAAATATTCAAAATACAAGATTTTAGGAGCTACAATTCTATAAAATAATTTCTTAAATTATTAAACCAACCCTAAAGTCTCGGGGACATGTAATCGTCAACGTGGTCGATTCCCAGACCTGTACGGAAACGAACTCCTTTGGCTTTATTAATACCCTCGTCCCCAAAAAAAATTACGTCGGACCACTACCTCACCAGGGCGGCGCGCTAGTCCCTCACTGCCAGTGTTTTGGTTCTCAACTTCCTGCGCTGTCTGCCATGGTACCCTCCGGCCATTCATCGTCGCCTTCGCCGCCACACGTGGTTTTGTTCGCCTTCCCCTTCGGAACGCACGTCTCGCCGCCGCAGCTCCGGCTGCGATCTTATCTTTCGTGAGCACAGCTGAAACCCTCGAAATCCTCCCGCGAAACACCGGAAATCTTCGGCTGTTACCATTCGCGGAGGAGATCCGGGATGGTGGATCCTCTGCTGGAATTGAGGAGGTGATCGGAAAGTTCTTGGAGTCGGCTCCCGGGAAAATACGTGCTGCCGTGAAGGCCGCCGCTGCAGATGCTGGCGGGATACCGGTGAGCTGCGTGGTGAGCGATTCGTTTTTGTGGATGGCGGATTTTGTGGCAGAAGAGATCGGGGTGCCGTGGGTTGCTGTTTTTACAGGGTTTCCGTTGGCGTTGTTAGCACACATTCACGCAGATGATTTGCGCAGCCATTTCGAATGTGAAGATAAAGGTAATCAACGATGTTTGATATATAGAAATTTACTCTAGATTGATTATGGTGATATCACTTGTGTTGAAGATGCCTTGAGCCGTCTTTTCATGCTTGGAGTAGGGAGTATGTTCTAGTGTGGGCATGACTCCATATGCCCCCAATTATAAATTTATCTATGCTCGCAAGCACCATCCTGCTTGTCTAGCTTAACATATGCCTTGCCAAATGGTGATCTCATGAGAATGAAGGCATCAGCCTGCGTGAAGCTAGATGAATTCACCTGTAAATTGTTTTTCTCATTAAGTGTTGTTTAGTCTGATTCTAGATTTGTTTGCTCTGATGCATACTATTCCTGTCCTGATCAGATAGGTCGAACTTCTACGGACTAGTCGAACTGGCTCATGCTCGTATGGGCTCTACATCAATTAGATTGAGCTACATGGAGACTAATTCATGGTTTGGTCTTTGTCTCGAATATATATTTGAATTTTTGAGATTTGGTTCAGGGTTCTTTTGTTAAAAAGGAAATATAGGAGATGCCTATGGGTTTATTTGTTAAACATTGTAATGCTCTATATAAGCATTTGTCATGAATGAATATAGTAAGTTTTTTTGGAGCAATTTTTTCCTTTTGGTATCAAAGCCCCACGCGATCTAACTCTAGCTGGCAAAGTTGGCTTACGCTCGGACAAAGCAGAAGCCCTCGCACAATCCTTTATGCATCACATGGGATCTAGCTCGTCGAAGCCCTCACCGTTCTACCCTGTACGCCCGTGGCCAAAGAGCTGAAGCCCTCGCCGTTCTTCCCTATGCCTGCACGACCCAAGAACCGACTCTCCCTCCACCAGACTGCTGTTACTCCCTCCACCTTACCGCTGCTCTTGCACTAGCAGGTTGTTGCTCCCGTCTCCACCCCTCTACTTTCCTCTCACTTGGTCGCCGCTCGCTCTCTCTTGGCCTTGCCTCTTTCGGTTTCGATCGACCACTGCATCAAGAAGATCTTGTCCGCAAGTTGATAGGGCAGGGGGATATACCCCACAAATCCTGAGGAATGGGTTGATATGAGGAGGTTCTTGATCTTGATGGTGAGTTTAGATAAAAATCAGGTTAAGAAGAGGAAGTTGAGTGTGACCTAGGCTTGAATCCTTGTGATTGAGGATGTCAGGAGACAATGATAGTGCATGAGGTAGAAGGAATGAAGCTTTTGGGGAAGATTAATTTTGAGGTTCTGAAGGTATTGGTTGGGCTCATATAGGAAGCTAGCGTCTCGACGAGTTCTGCGTGTTCATTGAATGATTATTGATATGCTGTGACTTTAATGATTTTTTTTCTTGTATTATATGGTTGTATCTGATGAAAAATAGGGGTTTTGTGTTTGCTTGCTTTAAAGATTTCCATAAGGCAACCTTGATTCAAGGTGGTGTAGTTGAGAAGGTATTGAGGTCTGTTAATGAGACAAAGTATATCAACAAGACATTTAGAAAATACTTGTTAGCCTAAGGGATACAACATCAAATCACATGCTCATACCTACTGACAGAAATAGAGTAGCATGGAGGAAGAATTGACATCTTCTAGAGATTGCCCGAAGCATGATGATCACAATGAATATTCCGAAGCATTTGTGGAGGCAAGCATTGACAGCTGGACAGTTGATCAACAAAATGCCCTCAAGAATGTTGGATTGGAAGTTGTATTGTCAAATGTTGAAAAAAGATAATAGCGAGATTCTTTCATTGAAGTATTTGATTGTGCATGTTAGTAAAGGACAATAGACTATTAGTAGAAAGTTGAATCCCAGAATTGTGAAGTGTGTTTTCGTTGGTTATTCTGTTACCTAGAAATGACATGTTTGTTGGAGCTCGATAGAGAAAAACTATTTGTGACCATAGATGTATTCTTTAGAGGATTCAAATTGTACTACACCCTTGAGGTGACCTCGCCTTTAGTGACTCCTCAAATACTTGAGGTATGAGGTAAGAGGGGGTGAGTAGTAATAGTGAAAGATTAGTACATGTGGGAGCAGCGACTTGTCCTGTGATGTGGGATGAATCGGCTGAGGAGTCAGAAAATATGAAGATTGAACATGGAGGTGGTGGGATTCAGGCTAAAGGAGAGCTGAGGAAGTATACAAGAAGGAGAAAGCATTATGAGGGAATTGTGCTTGTAGTGCCATTCGTGCAAGCTAGTCCCTTATCTCAGTCTATTCTGTCTCTTGAGACACCTAGACCATCCATCGCAGACTCAAAATTCACAGGTGATATGATTCTTGTGTCTTCTACTTTTAACCCCATAACCTTACGGAGGAACTCTCACAACATTGTAGGACTTTTTCCTAATCGTTTTGAGTGGGAACATCGCAATGCTCAGTTTCTTTCATACTTTAATATATCACCTGAACATGGAGGATTCATTACATCTTTAAACGATGTCTTTATATGTACCCAAGTGTTGACAAGTAGCTAAGGAGGATCCGAAGTGGAAAGCGGCCATGCAGGAAGAGCTTGGGGCCCTAGATAAAAACCGAACATGAGAGAGTGCCACCACCAGTGAGAAAAAGAGCATTTGGGTGCAAGTGGATCTTCATAGTGTAACAAAATCCAAAAGTGAAGGTAGAGTGTTACAAAGTACGATTGGTGACAACAGATATAGCCAGACTTTTTTTAGTTCTTTTTAAATTTGGAGTAGCCAGCTTGTCTAGTTATCATTATATATTTATCTTTTCCAAATAACCTTCTTTCTTGTGTCAGTGAGATGTTTGAGAGAAACAAGAGAGCTCGGAAGACCATAAGATAAGACAAAACTAGAAAAACAAATTAAAAAGAAACATGAAAAACTCGTGTAAAGTCATCCTCGTACGATACGTCAATAGCGTACGTCCAAATAAGATCAAATCAAGACAACTTGAAACCGTTTCTATGTAGAAGTTTCCTACATAAATAACCCATAGAACCAGTGAACCAAAATTATATATTTTGTTCTGGGGTTAAGAGGAGTCTCAAGGGAACGTCTCTTTGGTTAATTACATCTTGAGGAATACCCATGAAAACTCTCAATAATAAGAATCATGTTAAAAAAATTATGATAAGTAATGAAATAGGTGTCTCAAAGGAGAACAATTATCTCAACTAGGAACATTCAGTCACCTCCAACACTTATACCGAGCTAAACGAGAGGATGAATCCCTCAAATCCATAAATGGATGACGGCCTATCACCGAACAGAGCCAAGGAGATAATTGTGTCTACTCAACTAGAACATCTCTACGCTTCAAAGTGTACCAAGTCATAAAGGCAGATGATGAATTACTATATCCTAAACTGGCGACGGTTTATCATCAATTGGGATTGTCAAGATGATATTAAGGAAGTGTCAAAGGGAACACTTGGCTCAAAAGGGTTTTACTAAATAAAGGTAGGAAATCCTAGTCAGGTAGAGATAGTCGGGCTAGAACTCTATGGATTCATCAACACAAACTATTAAGACCCTAGTTCTACCTGGTCGTAAAGTTAGTCAACCCAATAGCCATGTCATGCAAATCGTTTTAAAATTAGTCTGAAAGACATTTAAACAAGCTACTGCTGATTTTAAAAATTTGTAATATTTTAATCCTAGATATTGATTAGTCTTAATTATTTATCATTAAGATTTTATATAAAAAGAAAATTTTATGTACTTAGATAGTTTAGATTGCATTATACGATGAGCCCAAACAAATCACATTCATAAGAAAGCAAAAATGTGAACACTCGCTGCAAAGTAATCATACATAAATAATAAAGTGACAGGTGTCTTTAGGTCGACAAGATATCCTAAAAAATAGAGAAAGACGGTCAGGATCCACATATATATATTTGGTGCTACTTTTATACAAGAATAAAGATTTAGAATTAAGAGACAGGACATGATCTTTTGCTCTTGTTTCTTGTTGCGTGGTTCCACACGTCAAGTGCCTCGGAACTTATGCCCGTACTTTATTTCTGATATACACTCATTCCTTAGACTCTAATTAAAATACATATAAAAAGGCTAAAATATGACTCGATTTGCATAGAAAAGGGTCAACACAAGTTATACACATGCAACACGATGAACCATTTTCGATGGGAGGAAAGCTAAGCAGCATCTGCACAAAATGTGTCAGCATAAATCATGACAGTTCCTCCCATTTTGGACATGACTCCTTGCAAGAAAACCGTCCTAACATGTTATTGCATATGTCTCAAACTTGGTAAACATACAAAGCATCAAACAAAATGCCCTGCTAGACACAAACCATCGATAATAGCCGAACATATAAATAATTTGAACTACACCCTACCCAATTCTAGCAAGCATCTAAAACAAGGCGTCCTAACATAAACATCTAAGTGTGTGCAGAAATTATGGCTAAGGCTACCATATGTTTGACAAGGTCGCCGTCCCCGACCCTATCCTAACGATCCAAGAATTTTAATATGCACCACTAAATGCGATTTTATACAAGCATAAGGTTTAAAAGAATTGATATTACGTACGGTCTAAACTAGAAACACATTAATTTTAATTTAAGTTTTAAACATGACTATTAATATTAAAAATATAATTTTGTAGTAATTTTAAAATATATCTCAAGGAAAGAGATGCCTAAGTGGCGTATATTTGTTCTCTTGGAATTTTAGCACAAACATAAACGTGCTACTCGCGATGTGATAATTTGCATTTCTCATCGAGATATCTTTGCAAGTAATGCTCATTAAGGTATCGCGATCAACATCATAAGGATGGCTAAGGCTGACATATGTCTTTGATGGGGTCCCCGTCCCTGACCTTATTCTAAGAATCCAAGAATTTTAATACACGCCACTAAATGCGATTTTATACAAACAAAAACTTAAAAGATTTGGTATTACATATGATCTAAATCAGAAATACATTAATTTTAAATTAAGTTTTTAAACATGACTATTAATAATAAAAAATATAATTTTTTTGGTAAATTTAAAATATATCTTAAGGAAAGAGAAGCCTAAGTGGCATATATTTGTTCTCTTGGAATTTTAGCACAAACATACATGTGCTTCTCGCGATGCGATAATTCACATTTTTCACCTAGATATCTTCGCAAGTAATGCTCATTAAGGTATCACAATCAACAATAAGTCACTCATATAACGAGGTTGATTCTCCATCAATACGGATCAGGTACTGCTCATGTAAAATGCAAGTTGACTTAGTGTGCCATGATTGCTCTATCAATGTGTAAGCGACCACAAGCAATACACTAAGAGGCCATACCCGTTGTGACTGCTCTATCGAGGTGTGAGCGATCACATCATATACCAAATGATAGTCTAGACTATCAACATGCTAAGCAAGTGCTCGTCACGAGCACATGGTGCACATGCTCACGACGAATACACAAGACATACAAGTGCAAAAAGCAAAGATGCCGCACTTATATGACACATGCAATATAGGCGCATCATATACATGACACCTAAATGGGAATTACAACTCGCCCGAGAGGCAACCCAAATACTCTTGCAAGTGATAGACACATACTATACTATGCAATACAACATACACAAATGGTATGAAGTTTGATTGTATCGGATACAGAACACCCCAAAGGGAAATTACTCCTCGCCCTAGAGGCAGTTAAACTAGCTCATGCAAGTGACAAACAAATCAATGCATGACATGCTCACATCAAATGACACATGAAAAACTATAAATGATGTCATGAATGTTAGGTAAAATGTCTTATGCTAGGTAAGAGTCGTACATCCAAATAACACACATTGAGCGCTAGAGGGTTTTAAGGGCTAGGCATGACCTATACTGAGCGACACAACGTGACATACCTATGACGTTCCTAGGTGGTGCCATAGGAAATGAGATACTCTTATTCTCTTTAAGGAGAATTGCGCACCGAGTAGGACATATATCTTTTTAAGGAGAATTGCGCACCGGGTAGGCCTTATAAGTCGGCCACCCCCTCATAAGTCATGCGAATATACGCATATGACGATGTATGTTCATGAAGTTACCGCAGGCGTAGCTGCTCAGAGAGACACCACAAATACATGCCAAGTGCTAGAAGTGCACATACGACAAAATGAAATTTTACATACAATGACTTTACAAAATTAAGCATCAAGCCAAACATATATTCATGATCAAAGAAATGGGCATTAAGCCCAATATATTTTCATGCATTTTTAGATTTCAATTGCAATCATATCAAAAATATGGATTTCATGCACCGTTTTAAAGCATCATATGCTATGCGCCACACATGAAGTGCACATGAATGAAAATGCTTACATGTAAAAATGATCCCGGTTGCTTTGATAGCAAATCAAACTTGTCCTAATGATTTTACAAGGAAATAGGCTCGGTGATGGCGAGGTGTACCACCAACAGATCGTCACACACAAAGGTTTTTTTTGTGAGGAAAACATCGTTGCCTAAATGTAAATATTGCAAGGATCTCTGTTCTCAAGGCTTAAATGGATTACCTTCTTCCCATCAAAGGAATAGAATCACCGACGCAAACACGGGATTTAATACAATCTCGTATATCTAGAATTTTTGGGTTAAAGTTGAGGGAATCACTCAAGGATCTTAGGGACACAACAAAAAGCTCTTATACCTCAAAGGGGCTTTCTCTAACATCAGCTTTGATCTATACCTATAACACAAAAATCTAAAGAGGCTTGCTAGAAAGGAAGAACAATGGATTTAGAGAGCTTTCACCATCTCGATGGCTCCTTGCTCCTCCCACATTTTTGATTTCGATTGCAATCATATCAAAAATATGGGTTTCATGCACCATTTTAAAGCATCATATGCTATTTAAAGCATCATATGCTATGCGCCACACATGAAGTGCACATGAATGAAAATGCTTACATGTAAAAATGATCCCGGTTGCTTTGATAGCAAATCAAACTTGTCCTAATGATTTTACAAGGAAATAGGCTCGGTGATGGCGAGGTGTACCACCAACAGATCGTCACACACAAAGGTTTTTTTTGTGAGGAAAACATCGTTGCCTAAATGTAAATATTGCAAGGATCTCTGTTCTCAAGGCTTAAATGGATTACCTTCTTCCCATCAAAGGAATAGAATCACCGACGCAAACACGGGATTTAATACAATCTCGTATATCTAGAATTTTTGGGTTAAAGTTGAGGGAATCACTCAAGGATCTTAGGGACACAACAAAAAGCTCTTATACCTCAAAGGGGCTTTCTCTAACATCAGCTTTGATCTATACCTATAACACAAAAATCTAAAGAGGCTTGCTAGAAAGGAAGAACAATGGATTTAGAGAGCTTTCACCATCTCGATGGCTCCTTGCTCCTCCCACATTTTTGATTTCGATTGCAATCATATCAAAAATATGGATTTCATGCACCATTTTAAAGCATCATATGCTATGCGCCACACATGAAGTGCACATGAATGAAAATGCATACATGTAAAAATGATCCCGGTTGCGCTGATAGCAAATCAAACTTGTCCTAATGATTTTACAAGGAAATAGGCTCGGTGATGGCGAGGTGTACCACCAACAGATCGTCACACACAAAGGTTTTTTTTGTGAGGAAAACATCGTTGCCTAAATGTAAATATTGCAAGGATCTCTGTTCTCAAGGCTTAAATGGATTACCTTCTTCCCATCAAAGGAATAGAATCACCGACGCAAACACGGGATTTAATACAATCTCGTATATCTAGAATTTTTGGGTTAAAGTTGAGGGAATCACTCAAGGATCTTAGGGACACAACAAAAAGCTCTTTAACCTCAAAGGGGCTTTCTCTAACATCAGCTTTGATCTATACCTATAACACAAAAATCTAAAGAGGCTTGCTAGAAAAGGAAGAACAATGGATTTGGAGAGCTTTCACCACCTCGATGGCTCCTTGCTCCTCCCACGCTATAGTGATGATGAAGCTCTCCTTTTCCAATGGAGCCCAAGATCCTACAAGGAAACCACTCACACTCTCCAAAAATTGTAGATAAGAAGAAAATATAGGAGAAGAAGATGAAGTTGTGGAAGAAGAAAATCCTTTTTTTTTTTCTTCTGAAACCTCTCCATGGAAACTCTCCAAACTTCTCCTCAAAAGAAAATGAAGGAGAAAAAGGAGAAAAAAATGTGGAAGAAGGAAAGCTCGCTAAGGGCTCTCCTCTCTCAAAGCTCTCAAGGGTTCTCCTCAAGACCAAGAAATTGAAATCTCCCTCCCCAAGGCAGCTCCACTCTCTTCAAATGATCTCTTCCTCCAAAAATGGTTGCTGCCTCCTCATTTTTCTATTGGTCCCTTACCAAAAATGGTCCATGGACCATGTAAAAGGGGGGGGGGGGGGGCTCCTTTTGAGGTGGCAGCATCTAGAGTACTCTCCATACCACTAAATGACCAAACTAGCCCCCAAGGGGCTTGGTTCAGCCAAGGGGGTTAAACCAAAACTGCAACTGATTTTGGTCTGGCACGGGTGCGCCTGACCCAAGTGGCCTACAATGGGTGCACTCTAAAATGAGCGCGGGCTCCCCCGAAAATAAACACAGGCGCACCTGAAAGTAAATGCGGGCACTTTATGTCGGTTTGGCGCGGATGCATCGGGTTTTCAGTGTTAGTTAGCCTCATGGGCGCAAGCGCACCAGAAATCATGTGCAGGTTCCCTGCCTGCTTAGATTGTTAATGTAGGCGCATTGCAAGTCTGGCACGGGTACACTAGACAAAGACTAGCCTTGCACGGGTGCGCCAGGACCTGATTGCAAGTGTGCTCGAGCATAATTCCACCCTAGTGAGTTAGGGGAGGCTCCAGTGAATGTTTACGAGCTATGTGGCACCATATAAGAGTAGAGTAAAGTCTCATAGGCTCAAACGAACGACCCAAGTGTGTGACATCTAAAAATTGACGTCAACACAGACATTTGACATTAAATATGACAAAATCTTTGCACCAATAGCGAAGATGAGCACAATGTGAACACTGGTCTCTCTGATAGTAATTGGTGGGAGGTTACACTAAATTAATGTGAAGAATGCACTTCTTCATGGTGTGTTACTAGAAAGGTGTACATCAGGATACCACCAAAATTCGGTACAAACCAGATGGTGGGTAAGGTGTGCAGGTTCAAAAAGTCACTTTATGTCTTTAAAAACTATGATGGGCAGAGATCGCTCAACTAAGTGTATGATTGTGCAAAGAATTTGTTGTGAAGGACCTTGGGCAATTCAATTACTTTCTTGGAATTGAAGTGACCCATGGACCGGAGGGGATTTGTTTTAGAGTAAGTATGTACTGGATTTCCTCACAGAAACACGCATGTTGGGATGCAAGCCTGTATTCTCTGTAATTGATCAGAAGGTCAAACTGAGTACAGAGGCATGAGAGCAATTCATCCTATTAGATACTTGAGATTAGTGGGTCATCTTATCTATCTGAGTCACACTTATCTCAACATTTCATTTGCAGTGAGCGGGGCAAGCTACTATAAGCATGATCCAAGGAAGGGCCATATGGACGCAGTGTACTAAGTTCTAAGGTACTTGAAGAGTACCAAGCAAGGGGTTGATCTTTGGGAAGAATGAACATGTAATCATTGATTGCTTTTGTGACTCTGATCGGGCAAGTTTTTCAAATGACAGGAGGTCCACATCAGGATACTTCATGTTCGTAAGAGACAACTTGGTCTCTTGGAAGAGCAAGAACAGTCAGTAGTAGCGAGGTCAACAATAGAGTCATAGTCAAGGGCCATGGCCTTAGGATTTGCTGAGATGATGTTGCTGCTAGCCTTGTTGGTAGAGCTCAAGGTGGATCAAGGAGCTCAAATGAGGTTGTGGTGTAGCAACAAGTAAGGAATCAACATTGCTAACAACTCGATGCAACACGATAGAATCAAACATGTGAAGATTTACAGGTTCTTCATCAAGGAAAAGTTGAATAACGGACTACTGAAGCTGACTCATGTAGCCACTAGGGAGCAAGTGGTTGACAACCTCACAAAAGGACTTAGCTCATTAGATTTGTCTAGGTTATGTGACAAGATGGGCTTAATGTATATTTTGTGCCCATCTTGCGATTTTTATCTAGATGCTTATCTGTTTGCTTGTGAAACATTGTAATGCTCTATAAAAGCCTATGTCATGAATGAATAGAGTATGTTTTTTGGAGCAATTATTTCTTTTGAATTTCATCACAAGAAATGTGATAACTTTGTGCATATTTTGAAAATCATGTCTGATGTTAGATGCTTTGTCTTGGAAACCAAATCTTTTTTTTTTTTCATGCATTCGTGATCACCATTGATTTATGCACATTTATTAGGTTTCATTTCTTTATTTATCATAGAAAATATGCTATATAACATGATTATAAATGCAAATTTTAATCAATAGATTACTTGTAATTAGAAATCAGCATTAATTTGAGCTATTCACTTCAGTCCCCAAATATATTAGTCACACACAACTTTGTTAAGCAGTCTAATTTTATTTTGCTATTGTTTCAGGCGCTGTGAAATTTCCATAGTTTTGTAGCTTTTTAAGCAATCATCTTTTAGGGATTTTTGATACTTAGAATCTTATCTCTTTTATATGTTTACTAACAGCTATTTCGTTTATCTAACATTTAAAGCTTACCAACCCTGCCCCTTGTAAGCATTGATATTGTTTCATTCTGCAGGAAAACAAATAGTAAACCAATTCACCTACCCACTGTGTTACTATCTCCATCTCCAAATGTAATTTCCTCATGTTATGTCTGTGTATATAGCATTATACACTCTTAGCTTTCTGGCATAGTTTTGCATGCTAATTTTATTAATTTGTTAACAAGAAAATTCTAATCTGACTGCAGTCATCCCTTTTAATACGGACACACTCCTCGACTTCATCCCCGGTCTTGCCGCCATGCGTGTTCGTGACCTCCCTGAAGGCATCATTTTCGGCGACATGAACTCTAAATTCGCAGTCAACCTCTATAGCATGGTTCATCGCCTCCCCCGTGCTGCCGCCATCGTCCTCTCCAATTTTGCTGCCCTTGAACCCAGCCTAACTTCTCACACCACTCTTAACCTAACCTTCTCCGTCGGTCCTCTCAACCTCCTCTCTATACCACCCTCCACTCCTGACAAAGAAGACTGCCTTCCATGGCTGGACTCTCATGAACCCTCTTCCGTTGTCTACATTGCCTTCGGCTCTTTCAGTACTCTGCCACTCACTGAGTTGGCTGAGTTGGCTCATGGGCTTGAAGACAGTGGTGCGCCCTTCTTATGGTCTCTCAAGGAGGAGTTTCGCTCGAGCCTTCCTGAGGGGTTTGTGGAGCGAACACGACAGAGGGGGAATATGGTGAATTGGGCGCCACAACTGTCTGTGTTGAATCACTCATCTGTGGGTGTGTTTGTAACACATTTTGGGTGGAATTCGATACTCGAGAGCATAATGGCTGACATGGTGACGGTTGGCAGGCCCATACACGCCGACCAGAATATGGTAGCCAGGGCGGTTGAGTCGATGTTGGGAGTAGGAACAAGTCTTGGTTCTGGTATCACAAGAGGGGCTTTTGTTAAGGCTATGGAAGCAGTTTTGAAAGGAGAAGAAGGGAAAAGGATGAGAAAGAGGGTGGTGGAGATAAGGGAGAGGACGGAGAAAGCTTTGTTGCCTGGTGGGAGATTCTCGGAGAACCTCCGGAGACTGGTGGAGTTAGTCTGCAGAATGTGATAACCGGAAATTGATTAGTTTTGGGGTTTGAATTTGTTGGGATTCATCTGATGTTGCCTGTTTTTGAAGAATGCAATTCTGTAGAGCCTTGAAAGGTATTGAATAACATTGGTTTGTTTGCTACATTGAATATAATGAGGATGAAGCGATATGCCTGAATCAAATTGGCCGTTGAACCATACGAAACAATGGATTTTATATGTTTTTACTACACTTTGCTATAGATATAGCACTTGAAAATGACAGTATAAAATAAAAAAAAAATGAGTTAATTTAAATAAAATGACAAAAATGACAGTATAAAATAAAAAAAAAATGAGTTAAAATATCTTAAACCAATCACAGGTGTCGCATGAGGTTCGGGGTTTCTGCTAGCTCGAGGTCACGACAGTCGAAAGCACACACGTGCATTACGGAGAGGAGGGCTACCAGGAGGGTTGTGCGGGCCAGAGCATTGGGAGAATCAGGTGGGGCTGCCAAAAATTGCTTGTTAGTCATGAACAGCTTGCGTTCAACTCATAGGCTGAATATGAATAAATATTTTATTTGAATTATAAATGAGTCAAAATATGAAATTAATATCTATTATTTATATAATAATTTATTAGATATATTTATTTCTAAGATTAAATTACTAGGCCTTGTGTCGACATGTGATTTTGGGTTTTTTATTGCATAAGAATGGTGCAGATTGGAATCTAATATAATATATCTGTTTTTCGGATTAATTTAAATGTTAATTTCGAGTCAAATATGAACAAAAATATGTAGAATTGACATGAACACAGAGCAATTTTGAACATGAGCTAATTTCAACTATAATAATTTCAAAAGAGGGGAGTATGAGCCAAGACTGTGCTCCCTAATTTACAGCCTTAGCAGTTGTGTGGTAGTTGTTTTTGGAGGGCAGTGACTTTGGGTGATATGTTTTTGAATAGGTTTCGTAAATAGCGAAGTTATCCAATGTTTTATGCGCTATGTATGTAAATTTTTCAAAACAATTTTGATGTGCTGAATAATAGCAAAAAAGTGGTATTCATTAAATAACAAATCGATAAGAAATGAGAAAAAAAATGAAAGTAGAAATAAACAACCTAATCATATATATATATATATAACAAATCGATAACAAATCGATGACCTGTTGGTCACAGGTTCGATCTCTAGTGGCGTTGGGTTCTCGAATATTCAGGCACATGACGCGGGCTCTCATCATGAGGCATAGCGCATGAGAAACCGGTATTTGGGCCTCTGACATTGAAATAATCTACACTCACAAACAAAGTATATTTATTCTAGAAAGTTAAAAACCAAATGTGTGTTTTTGTGCTTTCCATAATAAAAATATTGGAATTTGATAATAATGAAAATTTTGATTTAACATCTTCTTTTAAATTTTAATATTTTCGTGATGGCAGAGATTATTCAAAGAAAAAAGATTACGACCAAAACATTTATGCATATTTATTTATAAATCCAACACAAACCAAATAAATGAAGCTCTAATGCAAATTTTGACATTGGAGAGACTTTGATGAATGGAGACTAGGAGAATGGTAGTTGTGATGAATCTAACTTAGAAGGTAAGAACTTTGTAAATAGAATAGAAATATGATATAGAACAAATGCATGCAAGCCATTGAATTTATCCATGTTAACAAATTTAGCATGCTATCCCAAAAAATGAATGAAGGCGTGCCGCGATAAAATCATTGGGCATTTGGGGTTGTTCTTTTGAAGTTCAATAATTAAAAGAGAATTTGATGAATAGAAGGACAAGATTGATTCTATAGATAGACGAAATTTAAATATTACATAATAAATTATCATTTTGTGGGAGAACTACTCGTGTACCCCTAAAATCATGTATATATATATATATATATATATATATTGAAAGAAGTTTGACTATTAAGCTCGCATATTTATGGGTGTCACCGTCAAATTTTTTGGATATTGGGAAATGCAAAAATATGTTAATTAAAAATTTGAAAATTTTGTTATGAATTTTAAAATTTATATGATAAATTAATGAGCAGATCTAGAACAATTTCTTATTTTGAAAGTGCTACGGTATTGACCTCACTTTTGGTTGAGGTCTAGTTTCCTCCTTAGTAGCCTAAGTTATAGTCATATGTTTTTCCTGTTGACTATTCCTAGAGGACTGGTAAAGGAACCTTCACCATTAGAAACTCTAAACTTTTCTTTGCTCAGTTTGAAGTTCCATATATTGGTCCTGACCTCTAACATTTAGTAGATGGGGCCAGTGTGAGGGAGCTCAAAGGGAGTCCCCATAGAATTGTATGGCCTTAGGGTGAACCATGGGTGGTATGGCCTTGGTCAGTTTCACACACACACACACACACCTGATATTCCCCACTTACACTCACAACCTTAGGCTTTAGTCAAATATGCTTAGTTGGTCCCTTAACTTTTTGGGAAACTCATGTAGATGGTCCCTTGGGCCACTAACCCTAGGTTAGGGTTTAGCTGAGACCGGTACATGGAGGACCCATAGTAGGGAATTCTATTGGTTCATGACTCAAGTAGGGTGGTTGTGTGGTTAGCGACCCCAATCCTACTAAAATACCCAATCTGTCCTTCTACCCCCAAAACCTATCCAAACTACCAAACTACCATTGAAAGTGTAGATGGTCCTCTAGACACCTTTGCCCTAGGCTAGGGTTTAGTTAAGACCAGTGCATGAAGGACCCAAAGTAGAGAATTCTATTGGTCCATGGCTCAAGTAGGGTGACCGACACTCCAATTTTACCAAAATACCAAACTAAGCCTTTTGCCCCAAATCTACCCAATTTACCAAATTACCTTTGAAACCTCAAAATTGACCAAAATTCCCAAAATTACCCAAAAAACCCAACTATGTTCAAAAATCATCTCAAACCATTTGAAACCACCCACATTGCCCAAAACACCCCAAATTTTTTAAAATTACTAAAATATCCCTGATTTTGCCAAAATTACAAAATTACCACTGGTGATCCAAACCGTCCTCCACCCCGTCCCAGAACCTTCAAAATCATTTCAAATGTCCCCAAAACCACTTTGAACTACTCCATTGAGCCCAATTTAACCAATTTGACATATTTTGACCAAAAGCCCCAAATTGCCCTTAAAGATCCAATTCCTTAATTCACCCCCAATGTCCACCAAATTGGTTCCAATTTTCCCAAATTTTAATTCCAAACTCAAATTTATTATCCCCAATCCCAATTGAAACCAAATACAAACCCAATTGAACCCAATTTCAAGCTCAATTTCAATCTCAATCCTAAAATCCCCAATTTGACCCTAAGCCAAGATCTCACCAAATTGAACCCCCAAATCTATCTAATTGCCCCAATTTTGAATCCTAAACTCTTTAAAACACTCCCACACATCAAATTAAACCTTCAACTGGCCTTGTTTAAGCCCCAATCTCACTCAAATTCAAATTGGACCAAAACCCCCAATTTTGCCCCAAACTCCACCAAATTGAACTTCATAACCCAAAAAATTTCACTCAATTGGTATCCAAAACTCTTCATGAAAATCCCTTTGACCAATTTGAACCATAAATTGCATCTAACCAAAGACCTAGCCTACTCCCTAGCCCTATCCAAACCTAAGGTTGGCCCAAATGCACCAAAATTAGCTATGAGCCAAAATCCTTTAAATTGAGCTTCCAAATCAGTTCAAAATCACTTAATTCTTTTTCTAAACTCCTAATGAAAATCATTTACACCATTTTGATCAATCAATTGAGCTCAAGACCATGAATAGCTTGACCCAAGACCAACTTCAAGCTAAATAACCCAAAATTGAACCCAAGCACCAAAGTTGACCAAACCAAGCCAAATTGATCAAACCATAGCCACCACAACAAAAATTTGGACCCTAGAGACCCGGCTAGACCCACCTAGCTTACCCTACATGAGCCATGGACCCAAGTTCCCTTGATTTAAGGGATCTCTTCCCATATTTGGCTAAACCCAAAGATATTTTCTATCAAGCCTTTACCATTCAGAGTTAATCATTATTAACCCTCCCACTGGCTCACCTGGCCACCTTATCACCATCTTTGGCCTGGTCGGCCGACCTATTGGCTGGAAAACACCAAAACTGAGAGCCACCCCAAGCTTAAACTTTAAATCTGAACTCCTTGTATTGACTCATTCCAATTGGTCATTTGTGCCACTCAGCCCTCTACCTAAGCAACTCATTGCACCCACTAGCCAACCATGGTGACCTCTTTTTCCTCCTCTATTTAAACTCCACCTCCCACAACCAAAGAAAGAGACCATACAATTCCTTGGGGAAACTTTGCCAAAATCAATCCAGAGCCTCTTCAAGCCTCCCTTAGCTCAACCCAACCATCTTCCAGCCCTCCTCCTCACTACATGAGTTCAATTTCATAGCTCAAAACCAGGGCATTTTCTGTCATTCCACAGAACTCCACAAAGTTTCAAATTAAACCTTCCGCAAACTTCCTCAAACAAAAAGAGAAAGTCCCCATAAAATCCCGCTCTGTTAAGCCTTCTAACCCACTCCTAGACGAAGGCCGCACCACCCTTTGATCGAACTCCTGTCTAGACCTCATACCAGAGCAAGGTGACACATCTAGGGGGTTCGCCAAACTCCACTGAAACTTCCACAAGCACTGAATCAAGGCCTCTTCTCTTGGGCAATGGTATAAACTCTTAACCATAATTTTTGGCTCGGTTTGGGCCTTTGTGAAAGAAACTTGTAATCATAGCATTGTAATCATATATATATGTTCATCTTGAGTGGATGAAGGTGTGGGAACAAACCCCATGTGATTTGGTTGAGTATCAAGCAAGATCTAAGTGTTTGAATTCTAACGATTCTCAGGTTAGGTTAATCAAGGACGATGAACCGATGTCGTCCATTCACGTGTGTATCGATCCAACGGCTGAGGAGGCGTCAGAAGAGCGGATGGAGCAATAACAGCTGGCCGAGTGTCAGCCTTGAGTCAGATGGTGACACCAAATCAGAGAAAGTTGCATGAGATTTTGACACACCGTAGGTTGACGTGGCTGCCACGTGTTTAAGAGATAAATAAGATTTTTTGGATTTATTTAATTCAGTAAACTTCAAAAGTCCATAACTTTGCATAGAAAAATCATAAAATTAAAATAAAAATGTCTTCTACTCAGTGAATAGAGGAGAATGATGTGGACTAAAAATTAAAACTATTTGATGAGTATCCGATTTTTAATTAATTAAATAGTCATTGAGTTATTTTAATTGAAATCAAGAGGGCCTAATAATGAATTAAGTTTGATATGTATGAATTGTCTTAACTAGGATTAGAAAAGATGGACTTAATTAATTGATAAACACTTTCAAACACTTTAGGCATTACTTTAAATCTGGGCATTGGACTTTCCATTCGGAGCACCCACTCATATAACTGTCAACTGAAATGTTAAACGACTATCTAACTTCCTTCATTTCTCGGGATAATTAAAAAGTCAAGGTTCACTAAATAATGGGGTAATTTCAATATTTCAATTTGACTTAATTTGACTTTGGGATGATTAATGGAACAATATAATAAGTTCAAAATGAACTTGAAACATTTCAAGGGATTTTAAAAGTTGTTTAGGTTAACACTTTGGATTCTCTTCGATATTTTGAAGGACAAATTGAACTTGCTATATTTTGTTCTAGAAAATCATCCGCTATGATCTTTTGGGACTCATTGAGTCATAGTTTGAGGTTTGGTAGATACACTTTTATCTACTCTTGCAATTTATTTAAATTTACTGCAAAATTCTATACCTGTTGCAAAAGCTAATCTTTCAGCGAGAATGCCGAGAAGATAACAGGTACGCTTTTGTAGTGTTATTTTATTTTTGTCATTTACTGCAATTTACTCTTGCAAAATATTATAACTGTCTAGTTGTGTACTTTACTTTACTTGCAAAAATCAGAACTATTTTAAAAAATTAATCAACATTTTCAAAAATCTAAAAAACATTTTCAAAAATCTAACATTTTCAAAAATCTAAAACAAATTGTTTCAAATGTAACCATAAATCCTTTGAAATATCATTAAACTTAAAACATCCTTTTGAATTTACAGGAGCCCATCGGAGGAGGTAACCCACATTTGCTAACGAGATCTCCCCAGTTTAAATAAGTGTAACAACTTGTTTAAGCTAAGTAAATTCAAAAGAAAATAGTGATACCAGAACGAGGGAATCGTGAGATCCTAACCAGTGCCACTCTAATCAACTTTAACCCCCCACAATGATTGAATTTAAACTTTTCATTTAAACCTTTAAACTTAGACTTTAAGACTACTACTTTGTCGAGGAGCATGGAGCTAATTCCGTGGGTAGCAATCTATAACAACACATCTTTCCTTAGAATTACATAACAAGTCATAGGATTTTGAGGTCGCCTTCGTAGTGCGACATAAATCCTCAACACATATTTAGGCTTTTGTATGATTTTGCTATGCAATTTAAGCCCTAACTCGTTTTAGGATTTCGAGGCTGTCGTTCGTCACGAACTAAACCCTCACATCTTCTAGGCTATTTGTGCGACCGTCTCGCATAAATGTAAGCCCTAACTAATAAAATCGGCAAGATGTAGCATTTAAATAATATTATCTTCTCGAAGCTGATGCCAAACCATATGATAGCTTAGGAAGTCACCTAGGTTCTTCTCAGGATCTGTGTCAACCCCCAGTTCCTCTTCCTTTGTATTCCATAAAATGTTTCAAATTTGAGTCATTCCCCTTTCATACTCCTTTGGCCCGATCTTTTGAAAAGCCCTACCCCTTGAAATTCTTGAAGACAAACTCCCTGATCTAAATCGAGAGTTTTTTAAGGTGAATTGGGTTACCTAAGATGTAATTAACTATAGAGGCTTGCCCTTATAGGAAACTTTAAGAACCCAACTTAATAAAAACTTTATTTAATTTTTTATATTGAATAGGAGAACTTGTCGAACAACATAAAAAATGGTTTTTTGCAGACTTAAATGGATGTCGTAAATTCTTTAGTTTATTTAATCGAGTCTCACCAGTAAGTAATGTATCTACCCCTCGGGACAGATGCATTGCTTGCGGTGTTATGCTCGTTTATTTAAACTACTGGATATGAGATCTATATATAATTAAATCAGGCATTGGGATAACTATTCTGGCGGCCGACAACTTCTAATTTGACGACCGACAAACATATGCAAAATAAAATCTCACGTATTATTATGGTTAGAGCAGAATTATATATTTATATATATAAAACACTGACACCAAAAAAAGATTCTCCAAAGCAACTATATTTAATGACTAGTAAAAACTGTAAATGTTTGTCAAATCAGAAATTAATGATGGCATATGCACAAACTTTCCCATCATTCTTACTTTGTGGATAACTAAATCCTAAAATTTTTAGTAAGTCAGAACCAACTAATAAACTTGATAGAGTCTTAATAATCTTTCACTATAAAATATATGAGATGTGTGGCATGATTTTTCTAGGGTTTACCAAGGTGGCATAAGTGGTTTCGCTCTAGCAAACTTTTTAGCCTTTCCAAGCCTCTAAGAATGCTCTAGTCACTTTCTTTCACCTCATTTAATCATCATTATCACTTAGATGTGCTAACTTTCCCCGATTGCCACTACATTATTGAGGAAATCTAGGGTATTGGCCCATGAATTACTAGTATCTTAAGATGCTTACGTGAACTCTAACAATCATATGCAACTGATCTCCAGCCCAATTCTTTACCAATCATACTAAACTACTGAACTCCAATTAGTTTACATCGTTTAAATGAAAATCCAACATCCAACTCCTCTCACTCTTTGTAACCTACGATAGAAGTGTTCTTTTCATCTAAGCAAAACTTTTATGATCAACAAAGTTTCACCCAAAAAAATATGGTTTATAAAGATTAATTACAAGCCACATACTATTTCATCATTTATGAAATAAAATATTTTTCTTGAGTTTTTGATCCTTTATAATGAAAGTGATTGAAAGAAACTCTATTAGATGGGTAAATTCATAGCCATTTTCATGAATGGCTTTGGCCTCAACCAAGATAAAGGGGTAGCATGACCACCATGCATTTTTCTTAATAAAATAGTTTGTGTAGATCTCATCATATTTTTAAAAAAATTATCAATTCATTGGTCAAAATATAACTATTATCGAACTTACCTGATCTCAAAGTGGATAGCATTGATTCATCCCGCCTACCAGGTTGCTCCCCATGCCATAAAATCATTTTGTTGTGACATGCCATGTGTGAGGTACTGAGTACTCTATTGCTAATTAGAAAAATACATTAAAACCATTTAAATTAAATAAATAATCATAGTAAAACTAAATAAACATAAATAATTTACTTTAATTGTAAAATGCATAAATAACCACCTTTCAAATCAGGAAAAAAGAGGAATCTATAAAAATGTTAAGATCAAATCCTAATTTATGATGATTAGAAAGTTACTAAATAAATATGTAATGGGAATTAAACCTCTTAAACAGGTCAAAATGGCTTCAAATTCACATAAGAGACTCTCTAAAGTGTCCCTAAACTCCATATTTTATTAAATCTACATTTGAATCTATATTGAATAGTAATTAAAGCCTAGAAATAAATTTGCCTTAATTGAACTCAAAACTTACAAAACTCACATATAAAGTAAGGTAAGAACCAAATAATGTAAAAAATTAAGATCATGTACTCTTAATAAGATGGATAGATGGTAAATAAAGAAAAAGGTATCTAGAAATCATGAGTCATTTATTATTTTTAAAATATGAAACTCTAATTATGCTTTAAAAATTATAAAATAAAATGAAATCTAAATGCTCTCAGGTTAGTAAGGAATTATTCTTAGTTCGTCCCCAAGAAATGAATCTATTATTGTTATAAACTAAAGTTTATCTACTTTAGAAATAATGAAAACCTTGGTTTAGGTTAAACAAGTTTATTTTATTTGATCATGATTCATACTAAATTCATAAATATCTAAAAGAAATCTTAAAATTGTGAAATAAATTTTACATACTTTTAATAAATCATATAAAGAATAAAATTTTTTTAAAATAAACTTGAAATAAAAATAATTTCTTAATCCTTCAAATTAGTTTAAAACTTGAAATAAAAATAATTTCTTAATCCTTCAAATAAAATTAATTAATTAGTTTATTTTTTCATGATAATTTTTAAAAATATCTAAATATTTACAAGTGGATTCTTGGGTTTTTTTTCTAATATGGGAACAAAGTTTATTAGAATTTAGGAATCATTTAAGAAAAAAAACCAAATTAGATTTTTTTTAATAAAATTGTTTTACCTTAATTAACTTAGAACTTAATTTTTTCTTAAAAAACTATATCACATTTTAAAAATCTAAAATAATATTTTGTATAAACCTAATGACATCAAAAAATTATGAAAATTAGATGAAATAACCTATATAGATAAAATATCAATTCATGTTTTCATTACTTTCCCAGTTTACAAATGAGTTAGTTTCATGTCACATAATATTTTTTTTAAATATTGCCCATTGAACAGGGGCATTATTTTTTTTCCTTGATAATTGACCAATTGGTAGGCTCATCTCGAGTATGTCATTTCAATAACGTTTGGACACTCCCATGTTAGTTCAAAATTTTCACCTATTTTACGGTGAGTAAGAGTAGGTCATCGAAGGACTAAGATTAAATCACCAATTTGAAATTTTCTTGGATGAACCAATTTTTCGTGAGCTTGTATCATTTTTTCTTAATAGAATTCCAAATTTTGCTGAACTTGTAAGCGTTTATCCTCCAAACTATTGACTTCTTTGAGTTGTAGCTTTGCAATTTTTACCTCAGTTATTTTAGAGAGAAATGCTATTCTGAGAGAGGGGAGTTGTACCTTGAGCAGAAGTATGGATTTAGACCTGTACACCAGAGAAAATTGTGTTCATCGTGTTAATGTTCGGTATGTGGTATGGTATGCCTACAAAGCTTCTGATGGTTGTTCATGCCAATGTCTTGTACGACCGGTTAGTGACTTTTTCAAGATTTAGACCAAAGTCTTGTTGAAAGCTTCAACTAAATTGTTAGATTTGGGGTAATAGATTGTTGAATATTTCCAATCTATTCCATGTCTTCGAACGAAATTGTTTATTTTTGTATTTTTGAAGGTTATCCCATTGTCTGAGATTATCAGAGGCACTCTAAACATATGGATTATTTGTGTCTTGAAGAATTGGAGTACTTGATCTGCTTTGACTTCCCTAAGAAGTATTGCCTCTGCCCATTTGGAGAAGTAGTCTATAGCGACACGAATAAACTGATGACCTTGAGAAAATGAAGAGTTTATAAGGCCCACTATGTCTGTGCTCCAACACTTAAACAACCACAAATGTGTAGCATGTTTGGAGGTTGGTGTAAGACCACCTCATGCACTTGGCACTGATGACACTTCTTAGCAACTTCTATGCAACTATCATTACTGTTGGCAAATAGTATCTGAGACTTTTTGTTTTCATTTTCATTTTTGACCCTGATTAGTATGAACAATAAAGGCTTGAATGAACTTCTTTAACAATTTCTTGGGCTTCAGATTTGTTCAAACACCGTAACCACATCTGGTTAAAAGATCTGCAATATAAGACATTGTTTACTAGCGTGTAAGACAATGCTCATTGTTTGATTTGGTTTGAAGCATAATTGTCTTATGGTAATCTTCCAGTCTGTAAGTATTCAATGATCGTTTGTTGCCAATCTTCTTATTCCTTTATTTCGGTAACTGTTACGGTCAAATTGGCTCCGAATTTACGAAGGTTGTCCATATCTATTTGAGAAAGAACTTATCGTCCTTGTATTGAAATAGGAACATAATCCTCTTTCGAATAAGCAAACACTTCAGCAAGCTTTGTGAAAGCATCTGCCAAAGAGTCATCTCACCTCAAGACTAGAAAAAAATGTAACATTTGAGATTTGTTCTAACAATTTCAGTGAATAGTAGAAATATTGTTAAAGCCTTGGTTTCAGGGTCTTTTGCTTTATTGCAATCTGGTTGATGATAAGTTGGAAATCCACACAGGTGTCGATTAATTTCCATTAAGATTGTAAGTTCCAAACAAATTACAAGTGTCTCGTATTCAGCTTCATTGTTTGTGTACGACTCCATCAAGTTGTAAGAGAATGGGATCATCACTCTTTCTGGAGTGATAAAAACTAATCCTACCTTGCCTTGCCAGGTATAATTTTTTGCATATCTTTGTCTTTATGAGCAGATAAGGCTCCATCAAAGTATAGCTCCACCGTAGAGCAATGGAATTTCCTGGCACCAATATTTATTCATCATGTAGGCCGTCGTTGAGAGGGGACCCTGCCAGTATTGGATGGGCTGCTAGGAAGTCCACTAATATCTCTCTCTTGACGGCACATAGAGGCACACAAATTATGTCTCACTGAAGTAGAATCATTGCTCACTTGGCTTGTCTTCTAGAAAGTATTGTTCGAGTCATTAAGTACTGTAGAGGGTTGACTCTCGTGATGAGAGGTACTTTATGATATATCAAATATTCTGCATACAATATTTGCATTTAGAAGAATTCTTTTTGGTTTATGCAATGCACCTGCATCTTTTCAAAGGTGCATGATTTCAAATTTTTGTGATTTAATTGAGAAAGGAATTGAAGCTTTCATAGATGACTTTTCAATTTTTGGAACCTCCTATTGATTCTTGTTTAGATCAAATAGCGAGGGTTTTAAAAAGCTATGAAGAAATAAATGTAGTTCACAGTTGGGAAAAATGTCAATTTATGGTGACTGGAGGAATTGTTTAGGACATAAAATTTTGTGAAATGGCATGGAAGTAGATCCAACAAAAATTCAAGTTATTGACAACTACCTCCTCCTACTATATTGAGAGAAGTTAGAAGTCTTTTAGGACACGTTCATTTCTACATGCGATATATTAAAGACTTTTCAAAAATTTTCAAGCCTTTATGTCATCTTTTGGAAAAAGATGCAATTTTTTATTTCAACCAAGTATTCCTAAATGCCTTCAATTTATTAAAGGAAAAATTAATCATCACAATTTTTATAATCTCACCCGACTAGGAGAGATCATTTGAGTTCATGTGTTATGCTAGTGATTATGTTGTTGGGATAGTGTTAGTACAAAAACATGATAAGATTTTTAAGGTTATATACTGTGCCAGTAAACTTAATGAAGCTCAAGTTAACTACATTACAATGATAAGATTTTTAAGGTTATATACTGTGCCAGTAAAACCCTTAATGAAGCTCAAGTTAACTACATTACAACTGAAAAGGAATTATTGACAATTGTATATGATTTTGACAAATTCAAATCCTATCTTATTGAAGCTAAGTGCATCTTGCATAATAATAAATCTTTCATTACTTATCTTATTTGAAAGAAGGATGCAATACTAAGATTAATCAGATAGGTCATTCTAATGCAAGAGTTTGATTTTGAAATAATTGACAGAAAAGGATCAGATAATCAAATAGCTGACCAGTTATTAAGACTGAAGCAAGAAAATATGTCTGATTATGAAAGAAAAAATTTATGTTATTTTTTGTTATAAAGTCTAATAATTGTGTAGTTATTAAAAGATAATGAGACCTACATGATGATAATATGATAGAGGATAGTGTCGTTGATGACAACTGCTAGTGGTCATTTTGTGTTGAACTCTGTTTTGTAGGTGTCTGCATGTCTACATGTTTGTGTGTTTGTTTGTCTGTGTCTGCTTATCAATTTATGTAGGATTTATGTTTGTTCGTTTGTTTAGAACTGATGTATATGTTTGTGTTTGAACTGTGTTTGTATTTTTGTTTTTATGAAATTAACTTGGATTTACGTTGAAATTAGACTTTCTTTATATTCATGCTTATTAATATATAACAATTCTAAGGACTATTCTAAGGACTATGCTTCCTATACATGTCTACTTTTATTTTTAGTTCCTATTCTAAGGACTATGCTTCCTTTTTAGTTTAGTTTAATTTTTAGCATTATTTATGAATTTTAATTTTTCTTCCAACTATATTTATCTGTACAATTTGTAAAATATTTAAAAATCAAGTTTGGGGGAGGAAGAAAAATGAATTTCAAAGTTAAACTTTATTTGTCCTTAAGGAGACTACAAATAAATTTAATTTAAAAAATGATTTTTATTATGTGGAGTTATCTTAAAGGTACTAAAATTTTAATTATATAAATGGAATAGGAAAACTTAGTAGGAACTTTTAATGAAAAGGATGAAACTAGAGTTAATATTTAGTAAAAAATAGCAGGAAAATAATTTTACTATTAATAGTATAATATTTAGTAAAAAATAGCAGGAAAATAATTTTATTATTATTAGTAAAAAATTGAATTTTTGAAAAATTAAGGATTTTTAGGACAATACTTTTTAAAGAATTCATACTCCATTAAAATTCTTTTTGAAAAACTAATGCTACATTCTATGTTAAGGATATAGAATAAGTTTTTGACTTTAGAAAGGGGATAGTGAAATTCAAAATCATTAAAGACATATCCAGATATAGTAATCATCACCTAAATCATTAAAGACATATCCAGATATAGTAATCCTCAACTAAAAAAAATAGTAAAGGACTAAAAAGATCCTAGTAAAGAAAAAGAAAAGAAATGTGAAAGTATGAAAAAGAGTGGAGAAGCTTGAGGATTAGAACCTAATTAAAAATTAAATTTATTTGAATCTTTCTAAAGGAGACTTAAGAGCAATCGTGCATTTGATATATATTCAAAAAGTATTAGTAAAATTCTTTTCAAAATAAAGTTATTATTTCTAAAATTTATATTTTTCTAAGAATTCAAAGTTTTGAGAAATTTTAATTATTTCTGAATTAGATAGAAAATCAATATTTCTAAGTTTAATACTAAATATTCTCACACTTTAGATATCAAATGATTTATTAGAACTATTTCTAGGTTGGACTATAAAATTTTTAGAACAAAATCTTAGGTCATCCTAAAAAAACCCACTAACATAAATCAACATATTTTGGCTTTTAAAATTAGTAGTATCACTTGAGAACGAGTAATGTTTAAGTTTAGGAGATTTTGACAAGCCTGAAAATGTGTTATTTTTCTATATATATTTAATGCTTGTTTTTTTTGATATTACACTTTAAAAGAATGTATTTTTTTCTTTATTAAAGGTACAATATATTAAGCAATTGGAGTAAATGGAGTGAAAATAGAGCAAAACAAAGTCAAATGCAGCAAAGGATCACATAGTGAACTGGCGCCTAAGCACCAAACTCTGTACGTAGAAACAGAGAGCCCAACATCATGGTGCCAGTATTGGTGCCTTAGCGCCAGGAGTGACTCCTAGGTGTCAGGAAGTTATCCTATGCTTCTAGAAGACTGGAGCTTAAGTGCTACGGTTGGGCGCCAAGGCACCAGAATAAGTTTTTTTCTAAAAATTTAATGTATTTGGATGAATTTTGAAGGGGCATCAAAAGTGACTCTTGAGGATTTTGAGGGTTATCTTAAGGGGGCTTGGGGTCTCTTTATTTTAGGAAGAGTCTTTTAGAGTTCCTAGTGACTCTTGGCACTTTGGAAAAAGAGAGAAAGGGAGGAATTGAGAGATCTCTTCATTTCTTGTATTTATATTTTAAAGATTGGAGAGGAGCGTAAGGGATTGCTATTTTTTGTGCAAGGAGGGCATTAATATTGTAAAGATAATTCTTGCACTCTTTTTGTATTTGCTTTAACTTATTGTGATATAGTTGTATGATTTTAATATCATTTGTAATGAAGAATCCATATGTTTTCTCTATGCTTAGTGAGTAGTTTTCCTTATTCTTTCCTTTTATTATGAAATAGTGATATGCGTAAGAAAATTTGTTTTAAGATAGAATAAGTTTAATTTCTATGTTATGAGTAAAATCTCCGTTGCTTCATTGACATAATATACTAGCCCTAGGTTATGTTAAAATTTGTTTCAAGTTGAGACTAAAACTCAAAAGAGCAGTGACTTCACAACTTGAGTGCACTCACATTATCCGGTTGGGTATGATTAAGTAGTCAGGCGGTGATGCAACTTTTAAAGGAAATATACTTCATGATCTGTTTCGATTAAGAGCTTCTAGGTGATAATTGATGTAAGTGATTGGGTTCCTTACCATGAGTTGTAAAGCTTTTTAACCACCTTCTCATCTCTACTGGTTTTGTAAACCTAATAGAATATTGTGCTCATCTATATACTCAGAAGAGGGTAGGTAGACCTATGTTCCTTGTTGGCACAAAAATTACTACATAATTCTAAAAATTATTTTACTGCTTATGTCATTATCTTCATTGCAAGAGGGTAGGGATTTTGATTATATAAGAACTTTCTAAAATTTAACCAGGATATGCATATTAGGTTTTTATTTAATTTAGTTAACTTTAATTTTAAAGTAAAGTAGTGAATTTAGGAAAATCAAACTTTTCAAAAATTTCAGGCTAAGACGAGTTATTGTAGACTATAACTTTTATTGAAGTCGTTACAAATTAATGTCTTTTCTTATGGGATTGATAATCAGGGTTTTTGAAAGGGAGCTCTATGATATTTGAATGATACGTGCACTTGTGTAATATCTCTAATGTATAATATTGAATTGTGAAAAAAATAAGAATTATTTGTTAAATAGCACTCCACTGGGAATTAAGGATGCAAGCACACATGAGTAGTGGAAGTCAAGTTTTTGGCACCGTTGGTTGGAATTGAAATTGAAGTAATTACACATGAAACACACACATATTGTCGGGATCAGTACACAAAAATATCTCATGAAGGTCATAAGAAGAAGCGGTAGGAGCAATATTGCTGCGACGGAGATCATCCGCTTGCTCTCTACCCCTACCCCCACCATTACTATACTAGCACTGCCACCTAATGCGATTGCGCTGACATGGAGTTCAACTGAGGCCCATACTTCTTGTCTTAGACTAGAGTTGACCAGAACTAGCTACCACATCAAGCTTGTGGGATGTGGGGAACAAATAAGTTTTTTTAAGATATTGAGAGCCATGCTTTAATTTTTTTAATTTAATATAAAAATGATCATATATATATATATATATATATTTTCAATTTTTATCCCCCAACACAACTGATTCACGTCATTTTGTATATCATCCGGAGCAAGTACGACTCTCCGTACTTGTCGTAGAAGGATGTCTTGGTGGTAGTTCAGGATCTGTGGTTCTGGGAGTTTTTAGTATATACCAAACATAGTAATTTTAAGTATTGTTTATATTTTTATCAATATAACATTTTTTATTTCATTTTGTAGAAATATTTTTCATGATATGTTGCCCACATCTAGAGGAACTTTGATCGCAAGGAGAGTGACCGCCTTTAAGACATGTTTGACAAGGTTAGGAAGTCACGACAATGCCCCTTATGGCTTGGGGAGGATGTTTTTGGCTCACTATTCAAGGCTTGAGAGTCTCTAGAATACAGAAGGAAGAGCAAGTATGTAGAACAAAATTGTCTCTCATACTGCTGTGGAGGCATGGAAACCGCCAAACACACTAGTGGGGCGCTCCCACACACAAAATATAAGAGGAGGCTGGTAAGTTTTTATTTCTTCTTTAAATTTTATTTTTAATTATATTTTGACTATTTCATTACATTGATAGGCTATGCAGTTGAGATGAGATTCCTCTGCTGCCAAGGTGCACAAACACACACTTAAGCGATAGTTGGATTAGGTCTGGGTTGACGGCAAATCCCGAGTGACCTAGAAAATTCTTGAGCTAAACTAGTTTAATGTTTATTCACGCTCTAGCAATTCATAACCATTTTTTAGGAAAAATTCTAGAAGTTTAATGAGAGCAGAACCTAGCTGTCAGGCGGAATTACGATCCGATATCATGAGGTGTTCGAGTACAAGCTGTGGAGGGAGGCTGCCAGAGGCAAGAGGAAGGGTTAGATCTTTGGGCTAGGGTTTCAGGCACATGCCTCCGACACCCACCCCTCCACCAGCGCATCCAGGGTATCTACTTCTACCGCATAGGAGGAGGAAGTTTGTAGGTGGGTTGTTGCATTTGCCACTGATATGGAAAACGAATTCGCAGCCCAAATCAGCCATATGAGGTTGGAATTGGAGGCCAATTGAAGGTCGAATTAGATGCATTCCAGCATCGGGTGAAGTGGTGGGGGAAAGAATCCAACGACAGATGCTATCGAGAATGAGGAGAATGATGATGAGGAGGAGACATAATGATTAGCTATGGTTATTTTTTATTTGTACATAATTTTTCAAACATTCGAGCAAAAATATTTTGTATTCAACAGTTATGTATATTTAATTAAATGCATTTTTTTAATTATCTGTTCGATTGGACAATTTATTATTGCAATTTTAGTCTGGCAAATATTTGGATTGGTTAAACGTGTTGTAGTTATCGCTTTTTTTTTGGTCGATTGCAAGTGTAGAAATCATAACTATGAAATAGGAGAATTATTTATTTTTTGATATTACAGGTTTTCGATGGCTTTCCATCTGACTTTCAACGATATATTGAGCAATTGTGGTACAATCCGATAGTAAAAGTCATCGGTTTTAATACCAACACATAACAGACTCATATTCGACGACTTTAACCGCAACAAAAAATTGACAAATTATCCAGTTTACCGACAGTTACCTGTTCGGTTATAATACTGCACATGCCCAATGGATAACCGATGACATTGACTGCAACAAAAAATTGATAATTGTTACCCGATGCTAAAGCAACTACTATATTCGACGGTTATAGCCACTGGTAATCACTTGCCGAAAAAAGCTGATGGCTTACCCCCATTTTCAAATTCATCATAAAGTGATGATCATAGCATGTTGGAAGTCCATTGGCACATAAAAGTCGTCGGAAACTCTTTTAGTTTTCAAATTACTGGGAAGAATTTTTGCTACACCCTAAAAACTGCCGACAAATCATTGGAGTGATGGCTTACCCCCATTTTCAAATTCATCATAAAGCAATGATCATAGCATGTTGGAAGTTCATCGGCACATAAAAGTTGTGGGAAACTCTGTTGGTTTTCTAATTGCTCATAAGAATTTTTGCTACGCCCTTGAAACTGCCGACAAATCATTGGAAATTGGAGAATCATTAACCGGTAATTTATTTGTTTTAACAGATGATATTTGATGATCATAAATAAGCTAAATGAATCATTAAAATAATTAAAAAAAATCACCATAATAATCATAAAATTAATTATGACCATTTGACAAGCTTAAAGTGGATCAAGAAGCCATCAAATAATAAAATATCTAAAAGGAAGTAGCATTGCTGAAGATTCATTGGTAAGATGTTTGACTGTGGATTAAATAAGAGGAATTCCACTTTCAATTTTAACTGAAAGATGGACTAAACAATCCTCTTATCATCCTAAAATTGCAACTGAAATTTCTTACAGAATACTCGCAGAGCTCAAGAAAGAATTATTTTCTTAAATGTAGTGTTTAATCAACGATATACCAAAGACCAATTTCATTTAAAATAGAGTACAAAACACCAACATAAAAGTAGTATTATTTACGAAGTAATTTACATTGATTGTCTTTCATAATATGTTCTTGCAGAGACTAATATACCACAGAACATGAACACCATGTTGAAAAGTACTGACATTATAAATCATACCCAATCCCATACTCCTGAAGCATAGAATCAGCCTGAAGAGCCAAAGCCAAATCTGACAAACTTGGCAAGGATTTCTCATCAAGTCCAATGCTTCCCCACCAATTTATCTCCTCTTCAAAATTCAATTCTCTAAAACTATCAATGCCACTAAAAATTTGACTTTCTGTACCACGAAACAAGTTTCCATGTAAGGAATTATTTATATTAGTTTGCTCTCTTGGTTCCTTGGCTTGTTGGGAAAGCTTCAATGGATGCATAGTAGTTGTGGATTGCATGTGAAGTTGTAGCATTTCAAGGGAAGATGTAGTTAGGGTTTTTGAGGATCCATTAGGGTTAGGGTTAGTATTACAAACCTTCTCGTTCGAGTGATGGAGGAGATGGGATGTGGATGACATGTATCTTTGCCAGTCAAGGAGCTTCTTTTTTAGTCTGGTATTCCAATAGTTTTTTATGTCGTTATCTGTTCTTCCTGGGAGCTGACTTGCTATAATTGACCACCTATATGAACATGTATAGAATTTTTTGTAGTGTAAAGATTGCATAAGAATTTTACTTTATAAGTTATTAGAATGAAAAAGAAAATATTGAGTACTAGGTTTTGATAAGATATGTACCTGCTTCCAATGGTTATGAAGAGATTGCAAATGATTTGATCTTCTTCTTCTGAGAAGCCCCCATGTTTGATATTTGGCCTTAGATAGTTCAGCCATCTCAGCCTACAACTCTTACCACATCGTTTTAGACCTAAAATAATCATCAATATATATGTCTAGTAATTTGATTAAGTGGTGGAAGGATAAAGTACTAGATAGTTTTATTTTTACAATGTTCCATGTTCCTGAGATTGGATTTTAATAGAAGTTAGTGCTATGAAAAACCAACAAAGGGCATTCTATTTTTCCTAGTCAATTCAGAATGAACTATTTCCTTTTGACTAAACTTCAATCATTTAAAAGCTATAGAAAAATTTCACCATTAATTTGCTCGGAGTGTTTCAAAATTTTACCTGCAGAATTGCTCATCAATAATTATACAAGCAAAACATATGAATTTTTTACGACTCCTTTCAATAATTATACAAGCAAAACATATGAATTTTTTATGACTCCTTTAAAATTAAATACGACTCCTTTAAAATTACATGAAGTTATGAAGAAACTTTCATTAATTATTGTGTTTAATTTGCAATTCATTAGCTTGAATTATGAAAGTTTATTGTATTTATTGTGGGGCATTATTTCATGTAATTCATTAATGAAAGTTTAATTTGAAATTCATTTTTATCTTGAAAACACAATAAGGAATGTATAGGGAGAAACAAAAATTGAAGAGCAAAATGATACCAATCTTTTGAGGGAGAGCAATCCAGTTGCCACCAGTTCCCTGTTCTTCGATGTAGGACTTGAGCTTTGCATCTTCCTCAGGAGACCAAGGACCCTTTTTCACCTTGGCCTTATCACAGCAAGGAGCTCTGCCCATCTCTCTCTGTCTCTCACTCACTCTAAGAGACAAAGCTGTTTGAAGTTTTTGAGCTTAATTATTGCTTTGAACTCCAAATAATGGAGAAGAAGATGTGAGTAGCGCAGAGCTTTATAGGGATTGAAAGGCACCCGGAGAAAAAGAAGGAAGATGTGATGTGATGTGATGCATGAGCTCGGACAAAGTTGTTGTTCAGCGAATTTTTGGTATTTCATAGGACCCCACTACCTTTGTGTCTCTCCTTTCTCCATGTAATACAATCACGTGCTCTGGACGCAAACCGGCGCATGGCCGCCTTTATTTCTTAGCCATGTTAACTTCAATAAAAAACGTAGGTAAAACAAAAGTCCACAATGAAGGTTTCATCTGTGTGTGTGTGTGTGTGTGTTGGTTGAGCATCGGCTTTGTCCGTCACGTTTAATAGCATCTGGCCATTCAATATACAAAATCTCCCTCTCCGCCGGCAAGAGGATATTCATATGCTTCCTATTATTACGCTCCATCCATATGAACCATTAACAAACAGAAGGCATCAAACCTTGCAAATGAATTTTATTGGTGTGCCCAATCCAATTAGCCAAACTTTGCTCAAGAGAATTATACCCAACAATAGGAATAAGAATATTAACGTAATTAACGTTTCAATCCAAACACTAGAAGCATGCCTGAACATAAAAAAGAGATGCAGAAAAAGATTTCTCCTTTTGTCTACAAAGCAAGCAAATGATGTAAAAAGAAGCCCTTTTAGTTTTAATATGTCATCCGCCGGTGGGAATTTAAATTTGAGCCTCCAATTAAAGAAAGCTTGCGGTTGTTTGTGTAAAGTATTCCAGATATTGACAATACCTTTAACCACTTCAAAATTATAAATTTGTTATGAAATGCACTTAGAAATAAAAAACCTCTTTTTTGCTTTGCCCAAGCATGATCTTTTTCTCCTATATAAAATTGTATTTTAGATATGATTTTCATCCAATCGTTGCCCACCAGGTTTTGGAGTTTATATTTGTTCCACTCATCCCTGCTCCAAAAAGCCGCCACCTTAGTTTTTAAATTGTTATGTAACCAAAATTTAGTATGTAAACGACACCACAAGGTCCAATCATCAAGTCAAAAACTTAATATTACATTTAACCAGCTTCCTAACAAGCATCAACTCCGCTTTGCCTCTAATTTTTATTATTTCTTTCCACAAAATTGAGTCTCCAAATCTAGGCTTGGCCAAAAGAGGATTTTTATTGTAAAGATAATTTCTTTTCATGAAAAGAGCCCATAGATTAGATTGAGCACAAAATCTTAACCAAAGTTTACAATCATTCACTTCCATTATATGCTTGAAAGATTTGTAACCCATACTGTTGGCATGCTTAGGTTAGCATAACTTATCCTAAGAAACCCAATCTATGCCCTACCATGGCTAACCAAAGTTTACAATCATTCTCTCCAAAATTTAAACTGGCGCCTAAGCGCCAAAATATAGAGAAGACGGCACCTAGGTGCCAGATTGCGGCGCCTAGACGCTCGAGATGGTTCTTTTCACAAATGCAATGAATTTGGATGGATATTGAAGAGGTGCACATGGAAACTCTTGGGAAATGCATCCCTACATTATAAATGAGTGTGTTTATGTCAGGAAAAGTGGTGTGTTGTTTGTAAAGGTGTGGGGTGTGAGTTCTAAGTTGGTGAAGAGTGTTGCAAGTGTCTTTAAGAGTTGTAAGAGGAGAGAGAAAGTGAGGAATTCTTCTTCCTTACATTTCTAAGAGAGATTTGAGTGTTATTGTAAAGAGAGAAAGAGATTCAAAGGAACTTCAAGGGATTTGCTTGGGGAAGAGATCGAACTAAGTTGATTTGCTTTTCTTTCTTATTTTGTAAACTTATTTTTATATATAAAATTCATGTTTTCTTGTATCTTTCTGAATTTTGAGTAGGTTTCTTTGTTCTTCTCCCTACAAAGAGAAATGGTCATGTGAAGAATCAAGATTGTTGTGTATTATTTTAATTTTATATTTGTTATGATTTAAACTCCGAACTTCATTTACTTTTCAATCTAGCAAATTGAATTGTTAAAATTTATAGTGAAGCATATGATCCGAAAGGGCTGTGCTTTCCACCAAAAAGTAAGAATCACATTCGATTTCATGGATGAGAATGTAGTCTATGTCGTTAGGTGCAAATAAATAGAGAAATATTCATTGATGGGAGTAGAATTGAATATTTTAGGGTAACAAACTAAAATCTCCAATTTTTTCCAGAAGTTTGGAAACTAAAGCAAGATGTTAGCCCTAAGGTGAGGGGAACGTGGGAACTTTAGAGTGAGAGATGTTAGCCCTCAGGTGAGGGGAACGTGGGAACTTTAGAGTGAGAGCAAATTTCTTCCCAGCCTATCCACTGATTTAAGGCCTAAACATTGGATTAGCCAATGTTTTTTTATCGCTTGTAAGAAGTTTAAATAATATAATTGCTCATATTTGGCACAATACAGTTTTATTCAATTTAATGATTCACTGACTATAACCTCGTTGTAAGGGGAAGGATGCATTTATAAATTTAAACACTTCGTCACAAAACCTAGTTTAGTTTTAGTAAATTTAGCTTTGAAGTTTAGAGATTAGTGTAGTAAACTTAGTTTCTTTAGTGGCATTAAACAAATTTCAACCTATTTTCCTACTTGAGTTTTCTATAGTTCAAAAATCGTGCTTTTGTTTGATTTTTCAAACAAATTTTTACCTTCTTTGTGGGATCAATACTTAAGACTCCAATAGAGTTTTTTATTACTTGAGCAATATGTATACTTGCGTTTGCAACCCAATGATGATTTGAAATTGAACATACACCTTAATTCACTAGGAGTGGCAGCTTTAGATATTTTATAGGATAAAACTTATTATACTAAAGTAAATTTTATTGTGGTTAAATTGCATATTTTTTAGTATAGATCTCTTGTGTGTTGTGGTGTTGAAAAACATTTATAATGAATAACAAAAACCCACATCAAATTTCTGATGCCATTGTCGGGGAGACTACGGTAAATTTCTTAAGAGATTTATTTGAATTATAAATTTTATTTAAAAGAAACAACAAAATAATATAAAAAAAAAGAAAACAACAAAAATATTTTCATGCTTGTGTGAGTGCTTATCTTTACAAAGTTTACTTGTGTTTGTGTATGCAAAGATTAAGATATGAAGGATTAGTACCTTACGATTCAAAATTAGAACAAATTATAAAAAAATTTTGAAAACAAAAAGAACTTAACAACAAAAAGAACTTAACAAAATGGCAACAATTTAAATAACCAATGTATGGAAAATGAACATCAATAGAGACAATTAAGAGACTATGCTAACTCTATAGTAGATGAAATTCACTTGACTATACAAACTTCTGCTGTAGCTACTAATTCATTTGAGCTTAAACCTACTATTATCAAAATGGTATAAAATAATCAGTTTGGGAGAACACCATCTGAAGATTCAAATTTATATCTTGCTTGTTTTCTATAAATTTATGCAACATTTAAATATGATGGAGTGTTGAATGACGCTGTCAGACTTAGAATTTTTCCTTTTTTATAAAGGGACAAAGCTAAGATGTGGTTAAACTCTTTAGCAATTGGATCAATCAGAACTTGGAGAGAATTATCTCAAAAATTTTGGCTAAATATTTCCCATAATGAAAAATTGCTAAGCTTAGAAATGATATTACATCTTTTGTGAGTTTGAAAGGGAATCAACATATGAAGCATGGGAACGATTTAAAGATCTACTAAGGAAGTGTCCACACCATTCTTTACTAGAGTGGTTAATAATAAAAGCATTTTATAATGGATTAGTGGGATATCTTAGATCTATTATTGACACTTAATGTCAAAACCATTTGATGAAGCATATTCGTTAATTGAAGAGATGACTACTAACAATTTTCAATGGCCCTCTGAAAGAGTAAATCTAAAAAAGTAGTCAGTGTTCATGACTCTGGTGCAATTTCTATTTTGGCTTCTCAAATCTTTGCAATATCAAAGAAGCTGGATCAAATAAGAATGAATATATCTCAAACACCACCAGTGGTTGAGGAAAACTCATGCGGACAAATGATAAATTCTCAATGATCATATGAAACTTTGAATGCAATAAATAATCAACCTAATAATCCCTATTCTAATTATTACAATCTTGGTTGGAAAAATTACCCTAATTAAGTTAAAATAATAATAACTCTAATAGTGTAAATCAACAATGGGGAAACAATCAAGCGAATCTTTTGGGAAATGTAAACAATCAAGGAAATACTAACTATAAACCTTATTATCCTCCCAGTTTTAATAACAATTTATAATTCAAGGAGAAGAAATTGTCTATGGAAGAATTGGTATTACAAATAAGTAATTAATTACAAAGTCAACGAGCGACAAATAGAAACCTTGAGAATCAATTGGGATATATTGCTACTACACTTAGCAGTAGGCCTCAAGGAACTCTTCCTAGCAATGTTAAGATTAATCTTAAAGACCAGAATTAGAGAAAATTAAAGTTATACAACTAAGAAGGGGAAGAGAAGTGAAAACAATAGTTCAAAAAGAGAGTGAAGTTAAGAACGAAGGGGTGGAATTGAAAAATATGAGGAAGATATTCATCATGATTCAGAATATTCTATTAAATCAATGAAAATTATTATTGAAGAACTACCACATTCATTTCCTCAAAGATTGAGACAACAAAGATTGGATAAATAATTCTCAAAATTTTTAGAAATATTTAATAAATTAACCATAAACATTCCATTTGTTGAAGCATTGGAACAAATATCAAGTTATGTAAAGTTTATGAATGATAAACTTAATAAAAAAAGAAACTTTACAGTTAATGAGACAGTTGCACTTACTGAAAAGTGTAGCGCTAAAATTAAAAAAAAAAGCTTTCTGAAAACTTAAAGATCCTGGTAGTTTTAGTATTCCTTGTGCTATTGGCGAAAGATTTTTTGTAAAAATTTTATGTGATTTGAGAGCCAGTATTAATCTTATGTTTTATCTATTTGCAGAAGTTTAGTATTAAGAGATATTTCTCCTACTACAGTAACCCTTCAATTAGCTGATTGATCGATCTCCTATCCTAAAGAAGTTGTAGAAAAAGTTTTGGTAAATGTAGATAAATTTATCTTTCCTATGAACTTCATTGTGTTAGATATGAAGGAAGATAAAAAAAATTTCAATCATTTTAGGGAGACCTTTTCGTGCAACTGGAAGAGCTGTGATAGATGTTAAAAAGTGTGAGTTAACCATGAGAGTCAATGACCAAAAAGTTACATTTAATATATCAAAATCTATGAAATACCCAACAAAAGGAAAAGATTATGAATGCTTTAGGATGGAAATTTGTGATTATTTGAGTAATGAACATTTTACAAAAAGTTTTGAAGAGAAAATGGAACAAGAAGATTTTAATTATATATATAAAAAGCAAATTATATATAAATAAATATTTTTTGGCAATCTTTTGGAGTAAAAATAATTGGTTAATTACGGGTCGGGTCAATCCACCAAATAAAACATAAATAAATTATATATTATTAAGATACTAATTAATATATTAAGAGGGAAAATTTTTATTAGAAATCATTGTATGATCTCCTTATAAAGTTTTAATTTGACCCTCTTTCTACAATTATGCCTTGTGATGGCTAATATTTTACCACAAATAAAATGACACAAAAAATAATGATCTAATGAAGCACGATTTTTTATTTAATTTTTAAATCTTAAGTCCTCTTATTACATTAATTTATGTAATAAACTCTCAAATAATCTATACTCATTTTTAGTAAACTTATAGTTGCATGAGTCATGAATCCATGAGAATTATTTATGGATACCTAGAAAAAAATAATTTTGACTTAAAGTTCAAACTAGCTTAAATTAAAAACTTATAAGTATAAAAATTTATGAAACCTAAGAATCAAGTGTTCTCTCTGATGTTTACATACTTATAATCAAAATATGCATCACATTCAGAAAAACTATTGAGCCCAACTCAATTAAGATTTTATAAGGTACTAGGGTATTTTAAAATTTTAAATTATCAGAAAGGATAGATAAGTCCAAACATTGATAAAATCTTGAAAAATTGCATAACTAGATTGAATAATCCAAAATCTAAAAATAAGGCCTTCTTATACACATTGATCACAATAAAAACAAAGTGAAAAATTCAATCAGACTTGCAAAATGTTAGAGGTTGACCTTTAGTATACAATGTCAGTCATTGCAAATAATTTGAACATTCATACTCTATAATAATGTTGATTTCAATTATCATTGGTACTAAGGTCTGCCACTTACAAATGATAATGTTCACAATTGTAGATCCACAACTTACTCCATTGTCATCAAACTATAATACTCACCAAATTTTTTAATGCACTGATTTGTGATCAAGACTAACAACCTTTATCACAATCAATCTTCATATCCATTGGGCTATCACTTAACATCATCAAGAACATTTACACCTATCGCCACTTATAAAGCCAACACTCACCATCACTAATAAAGTTGATACAGATCATCACCAACATGTTAAATGCTATCATTTATAACAATGTAGCGAAAATTTCACTTAAAATAAATTCCTCTATATAGTTTTGACATTAAGCCACTAATTATTTGTTACTTGCACTTGTGACATTAAAATGTTCAAAGAGCTCATAATTTAATTATGGTTTTAAATATAGTAGAAACATATCATCAATGTTAAGGGTGAAGAAGATTTTCATATAGATAAATTGTGCATTGAATGAGTCATGGGAATTGAACTTGTATAAGATCAACTCAGTTTTGAAAATAATTGAACTTTGTGCTTTGGCACTCACCATTTCAAACTAAGAAACAAATCCTTACACAAGCCTGATCCAGCACACTAGTGGGACATAAATGCATGCACAAAATGAGAATTAGTAGTTCGGACCAACTCGTGCACCATGTTTTTATGTGGGCTTAAATGAAACTTTGTAGCCCAAAATTGACAAGGAAAATGTAATTTGGTTTTGTAGGGCAAGCCAATTTAGTAATTTGTGTTCAGTGTTGCCAAAACCAAATATTTGTTTTTGTTGGTCTATTGAAGAGATTGAGTCTATTTGAGTTGCACATGTGAGCTTCCACTTGCAATATATTATGACAAATGGGGAATCAAGTTATTCTAACCACCGCCGGAAATTTAAAAATTTTCTCCTCATTGATGTATTTTCTTACCCAATACTTAAAAAAAAATTAGGCAATTGATGATTTTGCCTACCCTAGAGAGTAATGTCGGTTCCGCCTACCGTTATGCACATGGCGTGGTAGGATCCACATCATCATCCGGACATACAGACTACAGAACATAATATTTTCTCTCACTTATGCACTTCTGATGTAGCGTTTGGACTTGCAAAATGTTAGAGGTTGACCTTTAGTATACAATGTCAGTCATTGCAAATAATTTGAACATTCATACTCTATAATAATGTTGATTTCAATTATCATTGGTACTAAGGTCTGCCACTTACAAATGATAATGTTCACAATTGTAGATCCACAACTTACTCCATTGTCATCAAACTATAATACTCACCAAATTTTTTAATGCACTGATTTGTGATCAAGACTAACAACCTTTATCACAATCAATCTTCATATCCATTGGGCTATCACTTAACATCATCAAGAACATTTACACCTATCGCCACTTATAAAGCCAACACTCACCATCACTAATAAAGTTGATACAGATCATCACCAACATGTTAAATGCTATCATTTATAACAATGTAGCGAAAATTTCACTTAAAATAAATTCCTCTATATAGTTTTGACATTAAGCCACTAATTATTTGTTACTTGCACTTGTGACATTAAAATGTTCAAAGAGCTCATAATTTAATTATGGTTTTAAATATAGTAGAAACATATCATCAATGTTAAGGGTGAAGAAGATTTTCATATAGATAAATTGTGCATTGAATGAGTCATGGGAATTGAACTTGTATAAGATCAACTCAGTTTTGAAAATAATTGAACTTTGTGCTTTGGCACTCACCATTTCAAACTAAGAAACAAATCCTTACACAAGCCTGATCCAGCACACTAGTGGGACATAAATGCATGCACAAAATGAGAATTAGTAGTTCGGACCAACTCGTGCACCATGTTTTTATGTGGGCTTAAATGAAACTTTGTAGCCCAAAATTGACAAGGAAAATGTAATTTGGTTTTGTAGGGCAAGCCAATTTAGTAATTTGTGTTCAGTGTTGCCAAAACCAAATATTTGTTTTTGTTGGTCTATTGAAGAGATTGAGTCTATTTGAGTTGCACATGTGAGCTTCCACTTGCAATATATTATGACAAATGGGGAATCAAGTTATTCTAACCACCGCCGGAAATTTAAAAATTTTCTCCTCATTGATGTATTTTCTTACCCAATACTTAAAAAAAAATTAGGCAATTGATGATTTTGCCTACCCTAGAGAGTAATGTCGGTTCCGCCTACCGTTATGCACATGGCGTGGTAGGATCCACATCATCATCCGGACATACAGACTACAGAACATAATATTTTCTCTCACTTATGCACTTCTGATGTAGCGTTTGTTATTTAATTCATGGGATGTTGTCAAGATCAATTAATTTTTTTTCGTAATATTATAATTATAGTTCTAGAAAATGGCTTACGCACAAAATTGATATAATTATTATTTTTTTAGAAATTTAATAAATATTATGATATTAATATACTTGATATATAGCAAAAATTGAAAAATAGCATTTTTTTTATAAATTTATTATTCTAAATAAATGCAAAGAAACAAAATATTTTAAATAGATAAAATCGTCACGTCAGCTGATGATTTTACCACACCAGCATGCAAAATAGCCTGCTGATGTGATAATTTTTCCTTTGTCATGTTAGCAACCAAAATCGCACGCTGAGATAGCAATCTTATTAAAAAAGTTTTATTGAAGAGTTTATATATTATTAATATGATATTATAAGGTCTCATTTAGCTCAGTTGGTAGAGTGCAAGACTCCTAACTTTGAGGGTGTGATTTCCAGCTTCATGTTAGTTTTTTTTTCAAGGCAAAATATTTGCTTATTTTTTCTTTTAAATTATTTAATTAACAAATAAATTAAAATCATATAAAATTTAATAAATATTCTAATATCAATTTAAAAAAAATTAAACTAAAATTAAAAATATTATAATATAAAATAAAGTAACTTTAATTATATATTTTGCATTTAAATTTACATTGAAAGATAAACCAATCTTTATAAGTGAAATTATGTTAATTATTCATGCTAATTTGTAGCAAATAACAATTTAAAAAATATTTAGTTTTTAAAAATTCTAAAAATAAATTTCTTAAAAAATGTTATTTTTAAAATTTTGCCTTATAAAATCTGCAGAGATATTCACCTTCTCAAAATTTGTATTTAACATTTTTTTTAAAACTAAACATATTTTAAATTATTTGTAATTGATTTACATTTCAATGTAAACATAAATGAAAATTTCTTAAAATTAAACTTATTTTATTTCAGATTATAATACTGTTTTTTTATTACTTTTATTATATTTTTTATTAATTAAGATTATAATAAATATTAAATTTAATATAACTTTAAATTATTTGTAAAAACAATTTAATTAAAATAATAATTAAACTAGTAAATAAATAATATATAATTAATAATTTATTTAAATAAAATGGCTGGTTTTCTCTGTTCAAAATATATATTTTTTAATTTAATGTTCATTTAAAATAATAAATTTATAGAAAATGCTATTTTTAAAATCATCTTATTGCCACCATGAGGGTCATATAAAACGGCCGAAGACCTTAGAAATCACTCCTAGAGTTGAACAAATGTTATCTATTAGTCACTTGGTTTGCTAAATAAACCGGTCACCATTTCTCTCAGATCTTGGTTATGTCACTGTCCATGCATCTTTATTGCAGCTAATTTGCGTGCAAATTTTGCGTAAGTTGACATATGTGGACTATTGCAGAAAAGGAAACATTTTTATTTTATTTTATGTGTTTTGGTTGGTACTAAACCATTTGACCTTTTTACAATGGTTGCGTGTGGGGGGTGTTTTTGAAAACACCGTGGTACCGTTTGGATCGCGCGTTTTGTCTGCTTATTCGAAACGCGGTTCCATTTTTACATTAAACGCAGGTCGCTGGTCGACCCCAACGGTAGACCCACAGGCCGTTTTTCAAGATAAGTTGCTTATCTTGAAACACACAAACTGTCCCAAATGTAACCTTAGTTGGCATGGGAATATAATAAGTCAGATGTGAGGAAGAAAATTTGTTCATTTAAAGTCATTAAAAACAGCTTAAATTTGCTTTTTCATTAGCATTTTTTTTTAGGAACTGATCCGTATCGTTTGAAAAATAAATATTGCCTGGTAATATAGGGATATTTATAAATTACATAAACTATATAATACTCGATTAAAAATACACGTGCCCCCCTCCAAAATCCTTCAGTATGTGACATGTCTATAAATATATAAACAATTATTAGAATCCAATGCAATGCATGAGTTATATTTGTAATCAACCTGAATTTTATATAAAAAAAACTTATTTTATTATTTTTAATTTTAAAGGACTGATATGAAATATGAACCCCGCTGAACTGTGTCAAAATGACTTTTTTTTCGCGAACAGCCCGTCTTCGGCTTGTTAAGAAACTCGTGTTCCGCTCGTTTTGACCCGAAATACTACTCATCAATTATATATACGTATATATGTATAATTTTTTTTATGATTAGTATTTAAAAAAAAATTAATTGACTATAAGGCTACAAAGATTTATGATCAATTAAAAGTATTAATTAAGAAAATATAATAAAAATTATTAAACTAGATTCAAATGACGTTTAAATAAAAACAATAATTTTTAAATCTTGTCCCAATCCTTAATATCTTATGACTATGTTATTAGGGTTGTCAAAACGATTCTTTGTTCCTAAACGGCACGCTTTTTAAGTTCGAAATATATATGAGCCGAACACGAGCTAGGCTCGCTCGTGTTCTGCTCGTTTACACCCCTGTGCTAAAAAGCCATCAATATTTTTATTATTACTCCCACCTATGTTCTTAAGATGTGTGCTTGCGGGAAAAATCTTTTCATTTATAAACACCTAGCATGAATCCAATGTAATGTTTGACATTTAAGCAAGATTTAAACTCAGATGATGCCAAGTCCATTTTGTTCTTTAGTGCCCATGATGTCCATGTTCTTAAAATATGCGCGCTTATTTTTTTTTTTTTAAAGACATATTCCAGACATTGTTTGATTAAACATTTAGATTTTATTGCCAAAGTATAGCATTTTTCTTTCAAATTGTTGGCATGTATAAAGCAAGCCTTTGCTCCTTTCTTTGTTTTTTTTTTTTTTTGGCACATGGGAGTAAATTTTTGTTTGTTAATTTTTAATATGTTGAGTTGCACATAGCTTGGTTGAATTCAAGGGTCTACTTTAATTTTGGTAATGGTTCTGATTTATTGTGAGCATATTGTCACCTTTCAAAAGAGTTTTTCGGGGTGGTAGACAGCTTAGAATTTAAATATTGTTTTTCGGCGCTATATCTAGCAGATGTGGGACTTTTTTTTGTGATATTCTCCTCCACCCAATCACGTGATACCTTCGTCACGAATCGGCGTTCCACCAAAAGTCTCACTGGACCGTGGAGAGTCCACACACCTGACAGACAACAATCTGCTCTGATACCACTTGTCATCTCCCAAGAGAGCTTTTCGGGTTGGTGGGCAGCCCATAATTTAAATATTGTTTTTAGGTCCTACACCTAGCCGATGTGAAACTTTTTGTCCGTGACAATATGCTTAGACTTTGTGCATTTATCACTTTGCTATGATGTGTGTGTATTTATATAATTATTTTATACTCCTTGATTTGACGATTATCCTTCCAAAACAAGTGGAATAAGTAGGAATGCAAGAAAATTGCTAGCAATACATCTTTCTTACTGAAAATACATACTTTATTATATATGTTAAAGGGTATGAAAAGCATTAAGCCTTGAGAGCTCAATATCCTATGAGATCCTTTTATTTCATTATTCTTTTTTTTATTTATTTTATTTTTTTTTTATTTTTTTTGCTATTTATGATCATACATAAAACTAATGATTTTTGTTATTATTATTTCATGATATAATGTTAAAATCTAATGGTCGTAGTAATTGACCTATTTAATCAACTTACAATAAATAATTAATAGGTGTAACTTTTTTCTATAATTAAATCTCCATGAATCTATAATTATGTATGCACAAACATAATGCTTGATGTTAACTTCTTATCTAATAATAGAAAATGAGCAAATTGCAATATTAAAAGATAATATACCAAACAAAAAAAATAATCTTTTCAACCAAGAGTAAGACATCCAATGATAATTTCAATGATTATAAAATTGAGGGTGTTTTGCTATTGTTGGCTTAAATCACCAAATTCTCTATCCTATACATGATATATTGTGATATGCAAAGTCTTAAATAAGTTTAGTTGATGAAACGCTTGCACAAACATGCTTGTTGAACCTCACAAAAGTGGGATGCTAGTTGAGTCTTTAATGGTATATTGGATAATCTCACTTTCTTATAATTACCAATAACTCTATATTGCAAAATAATTTGAGCTACAAAAAATTTGTCAATGCATAAATAACCACTAAGTAATATTTAATATCCTAAAATTTGATGCAATATATCTAAACTATTACTAAAATATGCTAACTATAATCACTCATTTTGCTCATATTATTGGGATTTATAACAGTTAAACAAAATATTATTAGGTTTTGTGTTAAGGGCGACGGACGATAGGCGGTTGAGTTTAAGATATGTAGTATTTTTAATCTTTTTATATTATAATAATATTTTTTTTTATCGTTTTCATATTTTTCGCCCGGACAGGGCCTCGTGATGAAATGAACGTCTCCTAGGTAAAATCAACGTTCCAGATGCACTAGCGCAGTCTGTTTCGTTGTTCATGGTCATCTGGGCAGCTTCATCGATGGTCAGACCAGTTCGAACTAGTTTTGCGCACGGCACGGTGAATAATATTCACTGACCCGATTGGAGTCATGTGACGTGAAAAATGTGGACCGGATTTCGCCTAAACGATAGCCAAAGCTTAGTATAATGACCCTGGCTATGTGTCCCTCCACATGCGCTGAAAGGTCTCAAATGGATGCCTTGAGCTACAGGAGTCAACACAAGCATCAAGCAAGGCTCCATAATGCTCGAGCGGACACCTACACTTGCGACATCAAAAATTGATGCCGACATAATTCTTACCAATATTCAATTCACACTTGCAAAATCTATAATTCCAACATCAATCTTTCATAAAGATAGTCTTCTTAACACTCTTATGTTGTTATCCTTAAAACATGCTAATACATCCTAGGTGGGCGAGGCTTTTTTAATAACATCATCTTTGAAATAAAATTCTTTTTCTAAATACATGATTTAGGTTTTACATTCATCTTGTATACGACATTTATTGTATCATTTAAGCCATGTACTTATCTAAGAAAAACTTACTAGAACCCTCAAAAGAGGGTCCAATAGAATGAGTACTATCTAGGAAAGTAATAATTCTAATAGTAGACTTATTGTTGGGCTAGTTAGATGTTTGTGATTATTATTTAAAAGAAAAGACAACATCGCTTTTTTCTTCTATCAACAAGGTAGACTGAAATTGTTCTTTTAGTTATTATGGACGTAAAAGCTCCACCTCATTCCAAGTTTCTTGCCTTAGAGAAAGATTAACTTATTATTAAGTTGCCAATAATAATCATTACTTAGTTTTAGCCCTTAATCAAATACTCAAAAATATTCTACATTTATGTAATCATAAGTATACAATACTATTAGGACACTAGACAACCATGAAGTCTCCTATTATGATTTTTATATAACAATTTATGATTTATGCTTTCTTGAGGTTACACCATATCAATACAATTCTTTCTAGTTTCTCGTCCTTAAAAAAGATGTTGGTCCAAGAAATTCTTTCATGTCATTATAGTTTTATTTTAGCAATTGAAATCCTTTTATAGTCATCAAATTGAGATTTATCAAAGAAGTGCTATTTTTAGAAAGCCAACCAAGAAGTTGCATAGACTACAAACTCCATTCAAAGTAGAAGCCTTAACTCTAGCCTTCCATATCTTATAATTAAGGTTGATTTTCCAAATTTGCTTTCAACTCTACCCAAACATCATGTTGAGGGAGTTATCCTTGGAGGAGATGAAGAAGGCTTGTAAGTATGTTACTTTTAGCTTCTTATCTATAATATTAGAGGTTGCAATAAATTATGAAGGAGATGAAGGTCATGATTGTACTTATGTTATAATAGCAACTAACAAACTTTGTTCTCCAAATGTATCATCGGAGTAACTATATGCCATTCTTAGTATTCCATCTTATTCTCTTATTCATAAGTAGTCTTGTATTATCATTTGATATATTAGTATTAATTTTATATTAATCTTAAGGAGGCACATGTCTAAAAGGAATGATAGTTAGACAATGGATATAATGTGAACAAATACTTAATGTTATACTAAATGATGAAGGGATTTTTTTTATTTTTTAATATTTCAAAAATAACCTTATTATAAGAAAATTGATGATAATCCATCACTGATAAAAATCATAAACAAATAACAACAAAGAAAAAAAAGTGGCATTTGCATTCATAGCACACAACTCTTATGTATTTACATGTCGCAAACCTAAACTTTCATATTTACACACATAGTACTCAAATATTTAATATCAAATCAAGATTGTCATTATTATGACTTTTTAAAAATAAAATGCACCTTTTTATGCATAGATAAGTGCTACATATGTAAATATGAAAGTTTAGTGTGAAATATATAAATAGATATAAATTGTGTTCTATGTATGTAACTTTTCCTAAAACATAATTAAGTTCCTATGCCATGACAATTGAAACTCTCAATTTATTTTAATATGACAAGTAAAATCATATGATTCAATTAATAAAACATTTTAACAATAAATGAAGAAGAGTAATGTAAGCCCAAATTATGTCAGCATGAACCTCAAGGAGATCCTATGGACTGAAAAATAAGCATGTTCAATGAAGGCCCACAAGAGGTCAAAGGTCACATCAATGTATGCCCACTGATCCAATGTGTAACCAAGACCCCCTTGAAACCGTGTCCAAAGCTTGTCGAACGAAAACCCCTCAAGTTAAATATGAAGATCTGCCCAACCAAAAAAGTGATATGTCGGACTCCCCAAAATAATGCAATGAGTCACCTTAGAGAAACTCTCAAGGCTTGACATGATTATTCAAATGCTCGGTGTGATACCCATATAAATCCCCAATAGTTCTCTTGTTAAAGAGGTTGGTTACTTGTCAGAATATGGTAATGTATCCTCTGCCAGATAGCACCTACCCTTATCTTGGCAACAGTAATCACACTTAAGAGGTCAACAGCTAACAGTTGGGCTAAAGGAGCCAAGTGAACTAAGGGCTCGTTTGGGGGAGCTGCGGAGGCGCGGCGCGACACGCGGATGTATTTCTGCGTCGTTTGAGGCAGTGGTGGCAGCACATCGCGGTGACAGTTTTGGCATTTTAATGAACCAGCGGCTCGTGTTTGTTCGCGTAAGTATTACTTGTGTACCCTAGAGAAGAGAAGCAAGGATTAACAACGCAGCGGAGATGATCGGTTAAGATCCTCCTACTCCCTGATCTTCACCGATGAGATGGGGCAGTGTGCATCGCGGCGGTCGTCAAAAGCTAGCGGCTATGAATGGGCCTCACATCGGACCTCGTCGGAGAGGATTGGGTGGCTCGTGGTGGCAAGGGAGCAGACAAGAGAGAGTTAAGACCCACAAAAGCCGTTGTTCTCTTCTTCCTCTTCTCATTTCTCAACAGTGGCAGAGTAGTTCCTCGGCAGTTGCAAGCAAGTTCTGTTCTTCCTGCTCTTGTGACAACCTCCATCAGATACTCACTGAAACCCCCTTAAAGATTACTTCATTAATGCTTTCCCCCTTATTCTCAGCTAAAAGGTTCTTAGCTAAAAGGTTCTCAGTTTTTTGCTAAATTAGGGATTTTGTTTTGAAAAAAAAAAATTTTGTCATTTCTGAGCTGTTATTTTCACTCGATCTTTGATCCATTCATGTCATTTATAATAAATTCTATTGTATTTTCACTCGAGTTTGTTCTTAGGCAGGCAATTATGAACTCTCATAATAACCATATGGACAAGGAGTTGATCATTATCATCTTCTTGTCCACGCTTGATGATATTGCAATAGCTCTATCTGCCATTTTTGCCTGGATCTCCTGCCAAAAGAATCATAAAGGTTATCTTTCTGAGTTTTGATCTTGAGAAGAAACTGATTTGAACTCCAGTTATAGTAATTCATTGGGAAGTCTGATGCAGATTCTTCGATTAAAAGGATTTCCTTTGACTCCAATTTTTAGCAAGTTGAGTTCAGTGAAGGTTGTTTGCTAAAAATTAATTAAATTGATTCGATTAAAAGGATTTACTTGACTCCAAATGAATGTTGAAGTGATCCGGCCACACGCATTTTCTTGGTAAGGTAGAGAATAAATAGATGTGAATAGCATAGATTTATAAACCTAGGCAAAGATCAAGAAATATATGATAAATATCATGTCAATTGGGACATTCAAACAATATTATCTAGAAGAGTAGATATTAGCACAATATCGAGCGGAAAACCAAAAAGAAATAGAACTTAAAACAACATTTCATCATTAGAATTTGGTAACTAACAAATGAGAGAGTTCATATAGTCATTTGGCCTGTTGTGGTGTTAAAATTTATTGTAATTTTTTTTTTCTGTTGTATCATATATAAGACTATCATTGCTTTGTTCCAAAAAGTTTAACTAAACATGGGCAAAATTATCATTTTTCCAGAAACAGCTACCCCACAGCTGCTTTTACATAGCTGCAACAAACAACCAGCCAGCTTCCCCGCAGCAGTTTTCCCGCAGTAGCTTCCTGGGACAACTAAGCAGCAACAAAAAAGCTGCAGCTGCGCCAAACAGAGCCTAAATCTGATGACCCAAGTACCCTCATAAATTGACAGATTGTCATTAGCTAAGTCGACCAACTATTTAGCCAAGCCAATCGATTGTCCTCGACCAAGCCGATCGACTGTCCTTTGCATGGTTGACGGGCTGACCAACATATGAGAGCTGATCCTCTTCCCCGATTCAGCAAAATCGATCAGATGAACCTGACTGAGTCAAGGGTCATCGATGTCAGACGATTGAATGATGGGTTAGCTGAGCCCAAGATTGTTTGTTTTTTTAATTATCTATCTTTTTATTTATTCATTCATGTACTTATTTATGACTAAAAAATCTAGGGCTGTCAAAACTGCTTGTGTTCGGCAAGTTAAATAGCTCGTGTTTGTTATGTTCGCTAAGTAAATGAGTCGAACACTAACAAAGCTTCGTTCTATTATTTTTAAATAATTTAGCTGACTACAAGTGTACAAAAAATTATAATCAATTAAAATTACAAAATAAAATTAGAATTAAAATTTATTAATTTTTATTTAAAAACATATTTTAACTAAAATAATAAGATTTAAATTGTTCTACTTTAACATTTTACGGCTGTGTGATTAGAGTTGTCAAAATAGCTCTTTATTCCTAAATAGCTTATGTTCGACTCGATAAGCGAACAAGTCAAACATGAACAGATTTTTTGAGCTCAATATAAACAAGTCAAACACAAATAACGATATTTTTAAACAAGTCGGGCATGGGCTCACTCAAGCTCGACTCATTTAAACGCCTAATGGCAGCATGTGTGAATAGGGTTGTCAAAACGGCTCTTTGTCGTGAACAAATCTTGTTCGGCTCGCTAAGCAAATCAGCCGAACACGAACAAATTTTAGTTGTTCAGAATATAAACGAGCTGAACATGAACAATAATATTTTTTTTTAACGAGTGGAATACAAGCTGAGTCAGGGCTTGCTCGTGTTCGGTTCGTTTACACCTATAAATTTAACCTGTTATCATTATTCAAGAAGGGACAAATAGGCAACCGTACATGTCCCCCCTTTGCTAATAATTAAGGGCTTATTTCTACAGTAAAGGACTAATAAATCGTTCATGCTAATCTAGTCCCTTTTCCACTCTATCGTTCTCTCTTCTGTCACACGTTCTATTTTTTTGACGTGATTCACAAGATAATTTTGAAATCAACAAGTAATAACTTAATTCATAAAATGTTTGCAAAATCATTTCAATGAAGTTCTTTTCACTAATGTTCTCATGTGGTACAATTTAGGCCTGTCATCATTTGGTCTGTTGCTACATAAAATTTGGCATGCGTTTTCTTCAGTGTAAGATTTCTCCTCCAAACCATTGACGGACTATTCTTTCCAACTAGCTTTACCAGGTGTCTGACTTTGATTTTTCATGAAATTTTTCTTACAAAGCAACTCATTCCCTTTGAATGAAATTGTTAATTGAAAAAAAATGAAAATTTATATGTATAGCATATACTTCTTATGTATTTATATAAATAACATTATGTTGCTTTAAACCTATACAAGAAGATGTGTATTTTACTTTTAAAAAATAATAATAAATTTTTTTTTTTTGTTATGTGATATTAAAGATTTAAGAGGTATATGTGTAAATATAAAAGTTTAGGCCTGAGATATGTAAATACATAAAAGTTATGTGTTATTTATGTAAATGCCCCTTAACATGCAAGACAGGCCAAGAAAAAGCTAAAATTCGAACTATATTTATCCTTATTTATAAATTTAGGGGTGTAAATGAATCGAACACGAACGAACAGAGCTTGTGTTCGTGTTCGGTTCGTTTGAGATTTAGTTTGTTTGAAATAAGCTAGTGTTCGAAATTGTTTGTGAAGTCACTGTTTGTGTTCGTTTCTTAATGAACGAGCCGAGCACGAGCTGCACGAGCTGTTCGCGA
>NW_018165227.1:718965-722539 GCF_001263595.1 Phalaenopsis equestris
CTCTCTCTCTCTCTCTCTCTCTCTCTCTCCCTATATATATATATATATAATAAAAGAGAATTTTTTAAGAATCTAATATTTTAAATCAACAAATAAAAAAATGTAAATTGACAAAATTGTGATACCACATGGTGACTTACATAGCCACATGAATGCATGTGGTTGAGCCACAGTGCAACTTGGCCATTCATGTTGGGTCTGAAATTTTAATTGAAACCCTAAGAGCCAATCTGGTAATGAATTTAGAGTGTGATTCAACGAAAATCTTGTCAGATTATTAGTTTAGACAAAATAATGTTGCAGATTTGATAAATCTGGATTTCATGAATTTTGGCTTTAAATGCAGTGGATTGGTGGATTTAGTAAATTTGGAATGGGTGCATCACGTGGAAGGAAGGTGTGTGTTAACTTCCTCCAGCAGCTGAAGGAGGAGAAAGATGGCAGTTTTGTCTCTATGTATATCATGATCTCATCATTGCCTTCCCGATTAGCTCTAATCAAGATCGTATTGTAATGGTTTGGTTACAAAGGCAATGATTTGAGGCAAAATCTTAAGGGGGAGGAACATGTGCAAGGGTTTCAGATAGAGATGGGAACGGTCTTTTGGTGAAACCATGAGAGGGAGAGTGATGTAATGTGACATCCCAATTTAGAGAATCCATATTTAATATTTACATATGTTGGAATGCGATGGATGGAGGGATATTTTTTTTTCTTTCATCATACATTAAATATATATTTGCATAAACATAATATACTTATCACTACAAAACCCTAGCTTCATCAAACTAAGAAACTTAAGGAGAATTCAACCTAAAATTTAGAGTACCTTGAAGTATCTTTTAAGGATCTGTTTCTTGCAACTTGTAAGGGAGAAATTGATATGTAAAAAGAAGAAATAATTTGGAGAATTTGAGATTTAGAAAGAGCCTTTGGGAAAAAATATTTGAATTGATCCCCTACATACCCTCTAGACAACTACTATTGAATGGATAGAGAAAAGTTGCAAGAGAAAATAAATTTTTAGGACTTAATAAAATCTCTCGGTTTATTAAAATATTGTGCAATTAATTGGGGATTACTAGATTGAAACTTTGATCTTTGAGGAACCCTTTTCATCAGGCTGAGGATGTTAAATCAAGCGCTACGTTGGGAGGCAACCCAAATATTATCTAATGTGTTAAAAATGTTTTTACCCTTGAAACTTGCTTTTAAATTATTTTAAATTTTCATTTAAATTAGTTTTGAGCCTTATCCTTCCACGGCATGATGAATGCATTTGCTACATATTTCGCATTCCTATTTTCTGATATTCATGCGACCACTCATGTATTTACTTGTTTCTACGCTTACCTACTTTTAAATTTACTACTACTTCATGCAACTCATATGTTAGAAAAAAACAAGTTTGGGGGAAAGGAAAATTCACCTTATTAAAACCTAAAAATAGTCTACATAGCCCAGTAAAAGACTCAATTTTCACTTGGTAACTCCTATTAGGACTTCTGATTGACTCCAACCGGTTATCATAAATTATTAAAAGTTAATAATTGTCATTTAGAAAATATTAACATTAACAAGTTAATAATAAGATTTTAGAAATTAACAACTTCAGACTTCACTTAGTATAACCTATAGATTATTTAAAAAAAAGTGATTTAAATATTGAGTAGCAAACTAAAAGTATCTTTAATCATGAGTCAGTTTAGTTTAACCAGTTTTAACGTGATATTAAGTTTTAACTAAAAAATATAACTTGGAGGTGGAACATTAAAAATATCAAGTATTATTTTTATTGCTTAAGAAACATTATCCTTCTTCACATTTTAAAGGTTAAAAAGAAAAAGTTGCCAACAAAATATAGTAATTCTTGGGAGCAAAAGAAAAAAAAAGAAAGCAAAAAGTTGAAAAATCCCTGAGAAGAAGCTTAAGGTTGGAACAATAAAAATCTAATGGAATAAAAAGAAATCAGAAGAGGGTCTAGTGAGGCTTACATATTAAGTTTTTCCTTACTCTTTAATTAAAACCATGTTAAAAGTTATGCTCAAGGGTGAGATTTAAGTTAACGTTAAGTTGGCTAATATCCATTAAAATTGTATTAAATATATTCAATGTTAGTAAAAGAGTCTTTAAATAACATCAAATTAAGAATCTATGGAAGTCACTTCAAAATCTCAAATTAGGGAAGATAACCTGTTGTTAGAAGAATTTTTAGTAAGACTTAAAAATAAACCCAACACCTACACCCAAAGTTGGTCAACCTACCTAGCTTCAATTTGAATTATAATAACCCTAGTTTAGAAAATCAACAATTGGAGATCACCCAAGTTTATCCTATAGGAAGCTAGAATAATCAACATAGTGGCTACCCTGAAGAAAATGAGCATTTGAATGAATTGACAAAAAACCAACTACATCAATTACAAAGTCAAAATGCCACATTAAGAAACTTAGAACATCAAATGGATCAATTAATTACACTAGAAACCCAAAGAATGTCAAGGGTAGTAGAGATCCATAATGTTGAATCTGAAGAGTTGATCCCTGAAGAGTATGCTAAGTTAGTTGATTTTGTTGGAAGTTGAATGAGGAAGAATCTACTCTTCTTTTCAATGTGTTACCTTTCACTGTGAGAGAGACTGTTGAGCCTATAATATCACCCATAGAAGTGCACCAAGGGGCAGAATTGGAAGATTGTCATGGGTAGTAGAGTAAACCAGTATAATTTGAGCCAGAACCTAAAAAACATAGGGAGAAATCAACCCAAATTTTGGAGACCATGAATTATCTTATAGGGATCTATTTCTTGCCACTTGTAAGGGAGATACTAACATGAGAAAAGGCTAAATAATTTGGAAAACTTGGGATTCATAAAGAATCTTTAGTAACAATAATTTGAATTGATCCTCTACATACCCTCTACATGACTACTATCAAACAGATAGGGAAAAGTTGCCAAAAAAATTAAATTTTGATGACTTAATAAAATCTCTAGGATTAATAAAATAATGGGCGATAGATCAAGAATTACTAATTTGGAATTTTGATCCTAGAGGAATCTTTTTTCATCTGATTGAGGATTAATCAAGCGCTATCTTAGGAGGCAACTCACGTGTTATTTGATGTGTTGATCATGTTTTTACTTTCTACACTTGTTTTAATTTTTTTTTTAATTTAATTTGAAACTTGCTTTGAAATTGTATTAAATTTTCATTTAAATAACATTTGAGCCTTGTCTTCCTACAGCGTAATGAATGCATTTGTTACATATTTCATATTGCTATTTTCTGATATTCATCCAACCACTCTTGTATTTACTTGTTTCTAGGCTTACCTACTTTAAATTTTCTACTACTTCATCTACCCATATGTTGGAAAAAAAAGTTTGGGGAAAAGGAAAATTCACCTTATTACAAACCTGAAAGTAGTCCATATAGCTCAATAAAAGACTCAATGTTCACTAGGTAACTCCTGTTATGACATAGATTGACTCAAACTAGTTATCATAATCTATTAAAAGTTAATAATTTTCATTTATAAAATATTAACTTTAATGAGTTAATAACAAGATTTT
>NW_018165227.1:722639-725245 GCF_001263595.1 Phalaenopsis equestris
ACTTGCAAAATGTTAGAGGTTGACCTTTAGTATACTATGTCAGTCATTGCAAATAATATGAACATTCATACTCTATAATAATGTTGATTTAAATTATCATTGGTACTAAGGTCTACCATTTACAAATGATAATGTTCACAATTGTAGATCCACAACTTACTCCATTGTCATCAAACTATAATACTCACCAAATTTTTTAATGCACTGATTTGTGATCAAGACTAACAACCTTTATCACAATCAATCTTCATATCCATTGGGCTATCACTTAACATCATCAAGAACATTTACACCTATCGCCACTTATAAAGCCAACACTCACCATCACTAATAAAGTTGATACAGATCATCACCAACATGTTAAATGCTATCATTTATAACAATGTAGCGAAAATTTCACTTAAAATAAATTCCTCTATATAGTTTTGACATTAAGCCACTAATTATTTGTTACTTGCACTTGTGACATTAAAATGTTCAAAGAGCTCATAATTTAATTATGGTTTTAAATATAGTAGAAACATATCATCAATGTTAAGGGTGAAGAAGATTTTCATATAGATAAATTGTGCATTGAATGAGTCATGGGAATTGAACTTGTATAAGATCAACTCAGTTTTGAAAATAATTGAACTTTGTGCTTTGGCACTCACCATTTCAAACTAAGAAACAAATCCTTACACAAGCCTGATCCAGCACACTAGTGGGACATAAATGCATGCACAAAATGAGAATTAGTTGTTCAGAATTTGATCTCACTAACTTGTGCACCATGTTTTTATGTGGGCTTAAATGAAAGTTTGTAGCCCAAAATTGACAGGAAAATGTAATTTGGTTTTGTAGGGCAAGCCAATTTAGTAATTTGTGTTCAGTGTTGCCAAAACCAAATATTTGTTTTTGTTGGTCTATTGAAGAGATTGAGTCTATTTGAGTTGCACATGTGAGCTTCCACTTGCAATATATTATGACAAATGGGGAATCAGGTTATTCTAAACACCGCCGGAAATTTAAAAATTTTCTCCTCATTGATGTATTTTCTTACCCAATACTTAAAAAAAAATTAGGCAATTGATGATTTTGCCTACCCTAGAGAATAATGTCGGTTCCGCCCAACCGTTATGCACATGGCGTGGTAGGATCCACGTCATCATCCGAACATACAGACTAAGGACATAATATTTTCTCTCGCTTATGCACTTGTGATGTAGCTTTTGATGTAGCGTTTGTTATTTAATTCATGGGATGTTGTCAAGATCAATTAATTTTTTTTCGTAATATTATAATTATAGTTCTAGAAAATGGCTTACGCACAAAATTGATATAATTATTATTTTTTTAGAAATTTAATAAATATTATGATATTAATATACTTGATATATAACAAAAATTGAAAAATAGCATTTTTTTTATAAATTTATTATTCTAAATAAATGCAAAGAAACAAAATATTTTAAATAGATAAAATCGTCACGTCAGTTGATGATGTAAATATGAAAGTTTAGTGTGAAATATATAAATAGATATAAATTGCGTTCTATGTATGTAACTTTTCCTAAAACATAATTAAGTTCCTATGCTTAAAATCGTATGATTCAATTAATAAAACATTTTAACAATAAGTGAAGAAGAGTAATGTAAGCCCAAATTATGTCAGCATGAATCTCAAGGAGATCCTATGGATTGAATAATAAGCATGTTCAATGAAGGCCCACAAGAGGTCAAAGGTCATATCAATGTATGCTCACTGATCTAATGTGTAACCAAGACCCCTTTGAAACTGTGTCCAAAGCTTGTCGAACGAAAACCCGTCAAATTAAATATGAAGATCTGCCCAACCAAAAAAGTGATCTGTCGGACTCCCCAAAATAATGCAATGAGTCACCTTAGAGAAACTCTCAAGGCTCGACAAGATTATTCAATGCTTAGTGTGATACCCATATAAATCCCCAGTAGCTCTCTTGTTAAAGAGGTAGGCTACTTGTCAGAATATGATAATGTATCCTCTGCCAGATAGCACCTACTCTTATCTTGGCAACAATAATCACACTTAAGAGGTCAACAACTAACAGTTGGGCTAAAGGAGCCAAGTGAACCAAGTATGACGACCCAAGTACCCTCATAAATTGACAGATTATCATTAGCTAAGTCGACCAACAATTTAGCCAAGCCAATTGATTGTCCTCGACCAAGCCGATCGACTGTCCTCTGCATGGTTGACGGGCTGACCAACATATGAGAGCCAATCCTCTTCCCCGATTCAGCAAAATTGATCAGTTGAACCTGACTGAGTCAAGGTCACCGATGTCAGACAATTGAATGATGGGTTAGCTGAGCCCGAGAATGTTTATTTTTTTAATTATCTATCTTTTTATTTATTTATTCATGTACTTATTTATGACTAAAAAAGCTAGGGCTGTCAAAATGGCTTGTGTTCAGCAAGTTAAATAGCTCGTGTTTGTTAAGTTCGCTAAGTAAATGAGCCGAACACGAACAATTTTTTTTGCGCTCGATATATAAACGAGCCAAATATGAACAAAGATTTGTTCATTCGCGATCGACTCGTTTTGGCTTGAAATAGTTAAATTATATATATATATATATATATA
>NW_018165227.1:725745-727273 GCF_001263595.1 Phalaenopsis equestris
ATATATATATATATATATATATATATATAATGAGTATTATTTTTAAATAATTTAATTGAGTACAATGGTACAAAAAATTATAATCAATTAAAATTACAAAATAAAATTAGAATTAAAATTTATTAATTTTTATTTAAATAAATATTTTAACTAAAATAATAAGATTTAAATTGTTCTACCTTAACATTTTACGGCTGTTTGACCAGGGTTGTCAAAATAGCTCGTTGTTCTTGAATAGCTGATGTTCGACTCGATAAACAAACAAGTCAAACATAAACAAATTTTTTGAGCTCAATATAAACGAGTCAAACACAAATAACGATATTTTTTAACAAGTCAGGCATGGGCTCACTCAAGCTCGGCTTGTTTAAACCTCTGATGGCTGCATGTGTGAATAAGATTGTCAAAACGACTCTTTGTTCGTGAACAAATCTTGTTTGGCTTGCTAAGCAAATTAGCCGAACACGAACAAATTTTAGTTTTTCAAAAATAAACGAGCTGAACATGAACAATGATATTTTTTTAACGATCGGAATACGAGCTGAGCTAAGACTTGCTCGTGTTCAGCTCGTTTACACCTCTAAAATTAACCTGTTATCATTATTCAAGAAGGGACAAATAGGCAACCGTACATGTCCCCCCTTTGCTAATAATTATGGGCTTATTTCTACAGTAAAGGACTAATAAATCGTTCATGCTAATCTAGTCCCTTTTCCACTCTATCGTTCTCTCTTCTGTCACACGTTCTATTTTTTTGACGTGATTCACAAGATAATTTTGAAATCAACAAGTAATAACTTAATTCATAAAATGTTTGCAAAATCATTTCAATGAAGTTCTTTTCACTAATGTTCTCATGTGGTACAATTTAGACCTGTCATCATTTGGTCTGTTGCTACATAAAATTTGGCATGCGTTTTCTTCAGTGTAAGATTTCTCCTCCAAACCATTGACGGACTATTCTTTCCAACTAGCTTTACCAGGTGTCTGACTTTGATTTTTCATGAAATTTTTCTTACAAAGCAACTCATTCCCTTTGAATGAAATTGTTAATTGAAAAAAAATGAAAATTTATATGTATAGCATATACTTCTTATGTATTTATATAAATAACATTATGTTGCTTTAAACCTATACAAGAAGATGTGTATTTTACTTTTAAAAAATAATAATAAATTTTTTTTTTTTGTTATGTGATATTAAAGATTTAAGAGGTATATGTGTAAATATAAAAGTTTAGGCCTGAGATATGTAAATACATAAAAGTTATGTGTTATTTATGTAAATGCCCCTTAACATGCAAGACAGGCCAAGAAAAAGCTAAAATTCGAACTATATTTATCCTTATTTATAAATTTAGGGGTGTAAATGAATCGAACACGAACGAACAGAGCTTGTGTTCGTGTTCGGTTCGTTTGAGATTTAGTTTGTTTGAAATAAGCTAGTGTTCGAAATTGTTTGTGAAGTCACTGTTTGTGTTCGTTTCTTAATGAACGAGCCGAGCACGAGCTGCACGAGCTGTTCGCGA
>NW_018165227.1:728741-777932 GCF_001263595.1 Phalaenopsis equestris
TCTCTCTCTCTCTCTCTCTCTCTCTCTCTCTCTCTCCCTATATATATATATATATAATAAAAGAGAATTTTTTAAGAATCTAATATTTTAAATCAACAAATAAAAAAATGTAAATTCACAAAATTGTGATACCACATGGTGACTTACATAGCCACATGAATGCATGTGGTTGAGCCACAGTGCAACTTGGCCATTCATGTTGGGTCTGAAATTTTAATTGAAACCCTAAGAGCCAATCTGGTAATGAATTTAGAGTGTGATTCAACGAAAATCTTGTCAGATTATTAGTTTAGACAAAATAATGTTGCAGATTTGATAAATCTGGATTTCATGAAATTTGGCTTTAAATGCAGTGGATTGGTGGATTCAGTAAATTTGGAATGGGTGCATCACGTGGAAGGAAGGTGTGTGTTAACTTCCTCCAGCAGCTGAAGGAGGAGAAAGATGGCAGTTTTGTCTCTATGTATATCATGATCTCATCATTGCCTTCCCGATTAGCTCTAATCAAGATCGTATTGTAATGGTTTGGTTACAAAGGCAATGATTTGAGGCAAAATCTTAAGGGGGAGGAACATGTGCAAGGGTTTCAGATAGAGATGGGAACGGTCTTTTGGTGAAACCATGAGAGGGAGAGTGATGTAATGTGACATCCCAATTTAGAGAATCCATATTTAATATCAATTACATATGTTGGAATGCGATGGATGGAGGGATATTTTTTTTTCTTTCATCATACATTAAATATTTATTTGCATAAACATAATATACTTATCACTACAAAACCCTAGCTTCATCAAACTAAGAAACTTAAGGAGAATTCAACCTAAAATTTAGAGTACCTTGAAGTATCTTTTAAGGATCTGTTTCTTGCAACTTGTAAGGGAGAAATTGATATGTAAAAAGAAGAAATAATTTGGAGAATTTGAGATTTAGAAAGAGCCTTTGGGAAAAAATATTTGAATTGATCCCCTACATACCCTCTAGACAACTACTATTGAATGGATAGAGAAAAGTTGCAAGAGAAAATAAATTTTTAGGACTTAATAAAATCTCTCGGTTTATTAAAATATTGTGCAATTGATTGGGGATTACTAGATTGAAACTTTGATCTTTGAGGAACCCTTTTCATCAGGCTGAGGATGTTAAATCAAGCGCTACGTTGAGAGGTAACCCAAATATTATCTAATGTGTTAAAAATGTTTTTACACTTGAAACTTGCTTTTAAATTATTTTAAATTTTCATTTAAATTAGTTTTGAGCCTTATCCTTCCACGGCATGATGAATGCATTTGCTACATATTTCGCATTCCTATTTTCTGATATTCATGCGACCACTCATGTATTTACTTGTTTCTACGCTTGCCAACTTTTAAATTTACTACTACTTCATGCTACTCATATGTTAGAAAAAAACAAGTTTGGGGGAAAGGAAAACTCACCTTATTACAAACCTGAAAATAGTCTACATAGCTCAATAAAAGACTCAATTTTCACTTCGTAACTCCTATTAGGACTTCTGATTGACTCCAACCGGTTATCATAAATTATTAAAAGTTAATAATTGTCATTTAGAAAATATTAACATTAACAAGTTAATAATAAGATTTTAGAAATTAACAACTTCAGACTTCACTTAGTATAACCTATAGATTATTTAAAAAAAAGTGATTTAAATATTGAGTAGCAAACTAAAAGTATCTTTAATCATGAGTCAGTTTAGTTTAACCAGTTTTAACGTGATATTAAGTTTTAACTAAAAAATATAACTTGGAGGTGGAACATTAAAAATATCAAGTATTAGTTTTATTGCTTAAGAAACATTATCCTTCTTCACATTTTAAAGGTTAACAAGAAAAAGTTGCCAACAAAATATAGTAATTCTTGGGAGCAAAAGAAAAAAAAAGAAAGCAAAAAGTTGAAAAATCCCTGAGAAGAAGCTTAAGGTTGGAACAATAAAAATCTAATGGAATAAAAAGAAATCAGAAGAGGGTCTAGTGAGGCTTACATATTAAGTTTTTCCTTACTCTTTAATTAAAACCATGTTAAAAGTTATGCTCAAGGGTGAGATTTAAGTTAACGTTAAGTTGGCTAATATCCATTAAAATTGTATTAAATATATTCAATGTTAGTAAAAGAGTCTTTAAATAACATCAAATTAAGAATCTATGGAAGTCACTTCAAAATCTCAAATTAGGGAAGATAACCTGTTGTTAGAAGAATTTTTAGTAAGACTTAAAAATAAACCCAACACCTACACCCAAAGTTGGTCAACCTACCTAGCTTCAATTTGAATTATAATAACCCTAGTTTAGAAAATCAACAATTGGAGATCACCCAAGTTTATCCTGTAGGAAAGATAGAATAATCAACATAGTGGCTACCCTGAAGAAAATGAGCATTTGAATGAATTGACAATGAACCTAATGGATCAATTACAAAGTCAAACTATCACATTACAAAACTTAGAAAATCAAAACGAGTAGTTGATACCTGAGAAAAAAAACTCAAACCACAAAAAATAACTTTTTTTAATAGAGAAATAGGGTTACAACATAAACAAAGTGGAAATAACATCACCAAAGCACAAACAACACAAATGGCACCTCGAGGTTGTATCACAAAAGGCGGTGGAGGTTGGTTGGAAAGTGGGATAGCGAGCCGGGTACAATAACCACTTTGGAGGACACAGCCGGAGCACCATCACCTCCTCGAATATAGCCTAGAGCAGGGAAAAAGATTCCACGCAAGAAATATGAAATCAGCTCACATCAAAAACAAAGTAGACCATAGCAAACCAGCATACATATAGCCCTAGCTCGGCGAGAAACAAGAAAGGAAAGAAGAGGAGAACGGAAAGAGGAAGCAATCGATAATGCTCGAACTGAAAAGGAGACGCAAGAGGAAGGACCAGATCCTCTACATACCCTCTACATGACTACTATCAAACAGATAGGGAAAAGTTGCCAAAAAAATTAAATTTTGATGACTTAATAAAATCTCTAGGATTAATAAAATAATGGGCGATAGATCAAGAATTACTAATTTGGAATTTTGATCCTAGAGGAATCTTTTTTCATCTGATTGAGGATTAATCAAGCGCTATCTTAGGAGGCAACTCAAGTGTTATTTGATGTGTTGATCATGTTTTTACTTTCTACACTTGTTTTAATTTTTTTTTTAATTTAATTTGAAACTTGCTTTGAAATTGTATTAAATTTTCATTTAAATAACATTTGAGCCTTGTCTTCCTACAGCGTAATTAATGCATTTGTTACATATTTCATATTGCTATTTTCTGATATTCATGCAACCACTCTTGTATTTACTTGTTTCTAGGCTTACCTACTTTAAATTTTCTACTACTTCATCTACCCATATGTTGGAAAAAAAAGTTTGGCGAAAAGGAAAATTCACCTTATTACAAACCTGAAAGTAGTCCATATAGCTCAATAAAAGACTCAATGTTCACTAGGTAACTCCTGTTAGGACATAGATTGACTCAAACTAGTTATCATAATTTTGAAATATTAACTTTAATGAGTTAATAACAAGATTTTAGAACTTAACAGCTTTAAACTTTACTTAATATAACCTATAGATTATTAAAAATATGTGATTTAGATATTGATTAGCAAACCTAAATTATCTTTAATCATGAGTCACTTCATTTTAACCATATTTAATGTGAGCTTTAGTTTTAACTAGAAAAGTTAACTTAGAGGAGGAACATTAAACATATCAAGTATTAGTTTTATTGCTTAGGAAACATTATCCTTCTTCACATTTTAAAAGTTAGAAAAGAAAAAGTTGTCAACCAATAAAGTAATTCTCAGGAGCAAAAGAAAAAAAGAAAAAAGAAAAACAAAAAGGTGAGAAATTCATGAGAAGAAGCTTAAGATTGGTGATCCCCGATACTGCTTATATGCAACAGTATAACAATGTATTTGATTATATTTTCACTTATATTTCTTTAGTTTGCAATAGAGGCAAAACTTGATTTTAAAGAAAATAAGAATTTTAACTCTTTAATTTATATATTGGGATACTACGCAAGTATACGCATCATTATCAAATAATATAAAACTTTTTGATTAAGACCTGAATATCGAACTCAAAGGAAAAATATGTAATATGCTCTATTGAACTACAAACTTCTATTTTAAAAAGACAATTACTTAAACTAGAGATGTATTCTCAATAATTAAAATTCAAATGTTTTTTGTATTTTTGATATTTTGACAAAACACAATTTAAAAAAATAACTTGAGCTTATGTAAAAGAAAAGCACTAAATTTGAAAATATCTCTCCTTATCATGAATCAGTAGTAAGCATAGGAATTTTGTTGTGGTAGTATGCAAATTGTGTTGTGTCAAATAAGAGCAATTATATTCTTACCCTTACTAGAAATGTTATAAATAACATTGGATAATTTAAAGTTTGAATAGTTCTGAAGACCAGTTAGGCAGGGAAGATATCAGCTCTCACAATAGAGTTCCCTCAATTCCCTCCACATAGGGGCTAACATCTCGTATCAGAACCTGAAACATTAAACCAAGTTGAGGGCTTTAACCTGTCACTTTAAAATCCTCTAACTCTACACCCTTCAAAGATTATTTCTCTATTTATTTGTACTAAATCATATGAATTACATTCTCATTCATACAACCTCATGTGATTCTTTCCAATTGTTGACTGAGACATTACCAGCCCAGTTCTTACATTTTCTCACAATAATTTTAACATCTGGATAGGCCAAATCAAGAAGTAAATGAAGTTCATGGATTTAAATCATTACAACTTCTTCCAACATTAAAGATCAATACTCTCCACAACTTTCATCCAACACTTTAATTACTTATCATTTTAAGGAGAAGAAAACAAAATCACACTTTAGTTTAAAGTAAAAAATCATTGTCAAACCAACAAGAAGTCTCGATTAAAACCAAAAGTAGTATAAAAACAAAGATAAAAACTTATCTCAAATCATCCACCAACTCTTAAAGTTCCTTTGAATCTCTTCTCTTTTACAAAACACTCAAAATAAACTAAAAACAAAAAGGATAAAGTAAATTTGTGTGGTGCCTGAATCTCTCCACAAGATTCTCCATGATCTTCTCAGGACTCCAGCACTCTCTCCCTCTTCAAGCACCCACTTCAAATGTAAAAACTTCCTTCTTTTATAAATCTAAAAGAGGTGCCTTGATAACTCTTCAAAATGCGTCCAAATTTGATGTATTCTCCAGAGGATGCCTCTTTTCACAAGTCTTTTAATAATATTTTTTGTTCCTAGTGGTCATAACCACCCTCTTTAGCCAATAGGTGCTCAAATACCTTTTCAAAATTTGGCCACAAAACACCCCTGGAAGAAAACCTCCAAATAACTGCCTCTGGCGCTTAGGCGTTGCCTTCTCAATTAAACCGGCGCTTAAGCGCCGGATCTAGTACTTAGGCGCCAAAACACTTTAGCACAATTTTCATATTTTTGCTCCAAATTTGATCATTTTTCACTTCTTTTAGCATTTTTCACCTTTTACTTGTACATGAAAAAAAACACACAAATACCTTCCATTAAAGCGCAATATCTCAAAAATAAATATAAATATACGTCTAAAAACTCTATATATTTTAGGTGTATCAGTTAGTACAACAAAAATTTAAGAAAAGAAAATAAATAGGAAGAGGGTCTAAGGAGACTAAAGTAATAAACATTTCCTTGATGATTTAATTAAAAACATGTTAAAAATTATTTTTAAGGGCAAGAGGTAAGTTTACGTTAAGTTGGCTAAAATCCACTAAAATTATATTAAATAAATTCAAGGTTAGTAAAATAGACTTTAAATAACACCAATTTAAGGATCTACATAATTTTCTTAAGAATAAAAAAAATTAAGAAAAGGTCAAGTTACTAACCATTAAAGATAATTGATCCTAATGACATTTAAAAACTTTTATGGTTTTGATAAACTTATTAAATAGTTAGAAACCTGCATGAGTACTAATTCAATTCATAAAAATTCAAACTTAGCCATTTGATTAATTGAGGGAAAGTAAAAGAGTAAGTTTGGTGTATTGACATGCGTCAATATTACTAATTTTGCCAACATTTTCCCCTAAATGTTTCATGTTTTTTTCACTTATTTATCATAGATTTATACTTGATAAAGGATTTTCTTAATGTTGTATAGGTTGTAGATGTCAAACACATAAAACAGAGCCAAAACATGCGAAAAGGTGTTGTCTAGCGCAGCCACACTGGAATTGAGCTTGACCACACCAGTTTTGTAGCATAACCATGCCAGGTTTAGGTGTGACCATGTCGAGTTCTGGTGTGACCACACCGTCTGACATCCATAACTTAGATTTTCATGATCTCTTTCTTGTTTTGGACCTACTAACAAACTTGGAGAGTTTGTATGCCTATTTTGGATCCCTAATATAAACCTAACTATAAAAATATACTTTTGTCATGAGAAAAGAGGATCTTAGCCTCTTCTTGGTTTTTGGAAGAGGGAAGGCAGCTTGGACACTAAAGTTGAGGGTGTATTCCATCTTTTTTCCCTTGTAATTTTTATATGTTTTGAGAGGTTAATTTATGAGGGAGAAGTTTAATGTTGTGGAATATGGAACAAATCATTTTGTAACTGTTTAATTTTCAATTTTACTTGTAGTGATGATTATATTAGGATGCTTTTCTAGTGTTCTTTCTATAATGTGTAGCTACTTTTCTTTGCGTCTCTATGGTTCATGGTATGTGGTTTTGTGATTTTATCAGATGATTTATTTCTCTGTATTGTTTTCCTGAGACATCAGGGCATCTTCCTTGTTGTGTTAACCATAGAATTTCATTTACTCCTGATCCGATCAATTAGGATGTTAAACAAATTTTATGATATGTGATTGCTACCCATAGCACAAAGGAACAAAATGGTTAGCCACATAATCCAAATAATAATGGACATATTTTATCTGGGTTTTGCAACCTAAAAAGAGGAATGAAACAAATACACTGATAGCCATAAGGATTGAGGAAGCCTCAACTTCTTGGATTATAGCCTTCTTTTGACCTAGACATAGGTATAAGAATGATTTTTAATCCTTGTTAACAACAATCACATAAAGGAAAGTCTTGAAAATCACAAATTGCTACATTATCAAAATCACAGAGTGAGCCTCATATATTTTGAAGAACATTAAGATTTATCTGCCATTATTTTCCTTCTTTTTCAAACACGTTATCTTTTATTTTCAGTTTTAAGTAGGATATTATAAAACCATCTAATACTCTCTTATTGTGCCTATTGATGTACTTGCTTGTAATCTTAAACAGGTACTATGAATTTTGGAACTTAATTTGAGCAGCAATATGACACTGCACCTTTGTCCCCAGCAATGACGCTAAAAACTTGACACATTTCCAAGTTCAAGTGAAATTTACACACTAGTGAATTTTGGAACTTAATTTGAGCAGCAATATGACACTACACCTTTGTCCCCAACAATGACGCTAAAAACTTGACACATTTCTAAAGTTCAAGTGAAATTTACACACTAGTAGTTTCACGCAAGTATACATGTCGTACCAGTAATATGAGATTATTGAGTCTGGATTATTGATCCCTTAGAGAATGCAATAATTGAGCTTAAGAAAAGTTCTAGCCTATTATAATGAGTCTTAGCCTGGAAGTAAAGTTGGTTTAAGTTGTGTTTATTAGTCCTACTAAATTATCATTAATCCTATTGATTAATTCTTAAGGTAATTTTACTAAAGCTAAATAAAGTGGGAACATCAAGATATAAAAACTATATTTTCCTTTCAATGACATAAGTAGTGTTTAGGAATAGAACACTTAGAATAGAAATTGTAGCTAGTGATAAATAGGGGAAATCCTCTTCTTTACCCTCTCTTGAGTGCATAAAGAAGTTTGGTTCAACTTGGTTAGTGTTTTTTCCTGTCACCCTAGAAACCCCAATTTGAACCCATCAAAGTGTATTTCTTTATCTATTTGTATTTCCCTATGAACTACTTTTCATTCAACCACTAGTGCAATGTGATTCTTCCTAATTTTTCATATCATAGCTCTCCCGAGTTTTTATGGGTTCACAACAAATTTTAATATATCATTTGGCCAGAAAGCTAAGTAAACTAAGCATAAAATAAAGTCATCACTTTAATGAAAAAAAAGCCTATTCGAAAACCATCCTAATATCCTACACATCCAACTAACTGATCACAAGAGAAAGGTATAACGGAACTACTCACAGTGCATGAAGAAAACACTACAATTCATCATCTTAGAATAAAGCAAATCCATATAAAATGAGTTTGTGAATAGTATAAGATAATATAAAATGCAACACTTAACTTTCTCCCTAAGAAAAGAGGTGAAATTCCTCCCCAAGTGACCTTCAAGTGCTCCCTACACTGCTACAGGTATTTTGTTATAGAATTCTCTCAAATCCCTCCCCAATCTCTTTAAGAAAATGAAGAAAAAGTAAAATCAAACTCTAAACTCTCCTCTATTGCCTTCCTTGGCTTCCTCCAACTCTTCATAATGATCCAAGTGGGGCTTGCTTGAACTTCCTCGGACTCTTTTTAACTTTGAAATTTGTGCTAAAGTAACTACAGAAACTTCTCCGGGAAGTTGTGGCACCTAGGTGTCACTGGCTCCTTCTGCTTGGTGAAGTCTGGCGCCTAGGTGTTGTTAGGCTGGTGCCAAGGCCCAGGGTGGAGCGCCTTAGCTCCCAAGTTTGGCACGCAAGCGCCACTGTGTCGAAACCATACTATTCCCCAAGTACTACATTTTGCCTCTGTTTCACTCCATCTCAACTCCAGTCCTCCTACCTATGATACCTGCAAGAAAAATACAATAATATTTTTCTTTAAAATGCAATTTCATTAAAAAAAGTATTAAATGTAAAGAAAATTGCACATGTTATAGGACATATCGCCATATCTTATTGTGATCACTTCAGGCTAGATTTAGAAGTTCAGTAAACTAGAGATCTACTCTCCAGAAGAATTCTCAACACTTTCCTTGTATGATTGATATGTGGTACTCATTAACTGCATTACTACTTGACTAGTGCACTTGTATTGTATGGCCAATTTACTTTCCAGGAATTTTTGTTGTCATTAACCCTAGAATCTAGATAACAATAAACATATTTTATCTGGGTTTTGCAACTGAGAAAAGGGATCAGAGCAAATCTATGAGATGTCACGGGGATTGGGCAATCATCAATTTCATGGATTCTAGCCTTCTTTTTGACCTAGACATAGGCATAAGAAGGACTCTTTATCCCATTTGACAACTATCACGTAAAGGAAAGTCCCAAAAAACCACAAACCACTACATCACCTAAATCATAAGGGCACGAGCCTCAAATACCTTAAAGAATCGTAAGATTTTTCTACCACTATTTTTTGTCTATTCTGAACTTGTTATATTTTATTTTTTCTTAAATAGAATTTTAGAAAAACACATCACATTTTTAATCGCTCTAAACTAAGTTTATAAGTATAGTAAACTAGAGATTCACCCTCCATAATAGCTCTTAATACTTTCCGCATAGAATCATTATGTGGTGCTCTTTAACTGCTTTATTGCTTGGTATATATATTTACAAGAGTCAGTTGATTCACTTCACAAATTTTTGTGTTGTCAAGCTTTTGGGATCATTATCAGGGATACGCATTAGAAATAATTTTTTCATTAGGAGAAACTTAATTAAATTGTGGAGAATCTAGATTTAGAATTTTTTTCTTATTTATTTTAATTTTTTTCACTTGTATTGTTATATTGCAGTTGTTGTAAAACAAAAAAAGATAAAAATTAAAAATTAAAAAAAATGTTTCAACACTGTGGATTGACAAACCCTCATGAAAACCAATTTATACATTTTAAGAAGTATAGCAACACTTTGATGGTAGCCTTCGCAATCTTGACCACTCAGACATATGAGCTAGGTTTGATGAAGCCTTTTCTAATACCTACAAAAATGGACTTTCTTCCTAAGATTCAGTTGGAACAATAATAATCCTAGTCCCTAGTCAATCCTAAAGAATATTTGAATAATCAGGGTAATGACAACCATGAAGAAAATGAGAATTTGGATGAACTGGTAATAAATCTACTAAATTAAATAAAAAGCTAAACTGCTACATTAAGAAACTAAAAAAAATCAAATGGAGCTGTTAGTTAGCCTAGGGGGGAACCATAACTTTGAATCTCAAGAGTTGGTCCCTGTAGAGAAAACTAAGTTGGATGATTTTAATGGGTTATTAATTAGGGAAGAATTTTCTCTTCCTTTCAAGTTAGCCCCTTGCTTTTTAAAATAGATAGTTGAGCCTATAATGTCACCCATAAATTTACCCCATGGGGAAGAGTGAAAAGACAACTCTAGGCAGGAAGGTAACCTTGTATAATTAGATTCAGAACATGAAAAATCTAGTGAGAACCCAACTCAAAATTTAGTAGACCTTGACTTATCTTATAGGGACTCATTTCTTGCAAGTTGTAAGGAAAATGCAGATCTTCAGATAAGGGAACTAATTGAGAGGGTTGTAGATCTATAAATTTTTTTTAGGAATGAACATAAAATAATTCCTCTACATACCCTCCAGAAGATTGCTATCAAACAGAGATGCAAAAGTTGTAAGATAAATTAAGGCTCTGTTTGGCGCAGCTCTAGCTGTGCTGTCCCAAGAAGCTGCTGCGGGAAATCTAGTTGTCTGTTTGGTGCAGTTGTGTGAAAACAGCTTTAGGGCAGTTGTTTCTGGTAAATTGATCATGTTGTCCATATTTGGTAAAACTACTAGCTGTGCTGTCCCAAGAAGCTGCTGCGGGAAATATGGTTGTCTGTTTGGTGCAGTTGTGTGAAAACAGTTTTAGGACAGTTGTTTCTGGTAAAATGATCATGTTGTCCTTATTTGGTAAAACTGATGTCCCATCTCTAAAATTTGTCTGACGGTTTGAGAATGATAGAAGCTCACAAAACCAAACATCCGTTTCGCTTGGTGCGGGATCCTCACATCATGAACAGGACCAAATTGACTATATCAAAACAAAACATTGTAGTTCAATACAAAGAGTCAGAACAAAATTTTGTATAAATATTTACATACACACCATACTATTCCAATGTATATCCGTATTTATCACCTAAAGTTTAATTTTTTACATTCAAAGCACTTCATCTATGAATGAAAAGGTATATTTCACTTTTTAAAAGGTAGTGGTGGCGGTATTTTTTATGTGATATGAAAGGTTTGAGTGTTGTAAATTAACAAAATCAATGTATAGACGTTAATATGTAAATACAGGAGAATTGTGTGGTATGGATGTAAATGCGTGGATTTAGAAATCCCAATTGAGGAGAACAAACCAAAGAAAAAGAAAAATCACCTGAAATAATTCTGAACATCAATATCAGTAAATGTGCTGTCAGCAAGGAAAGTAAGATAAATCTGATGAGAACTAGAATTTCGAAGATCATTTCTTTCAGTCATAAATTCCATATAATTAGAAGCATCCTCATCTAGTACCACCCAATGATCCCCATGAGGTCTACAATTAAAACATGATCAAATGAGTTTTTGAAACAATAAATTCATGCCTTTTGCATAAAATAAATTTTAAGGTGTATTTACATGCACACCACACAATTATCATGTATTTACTCATCTAACACCCAAACCTTAACATTTACATGTATAGCAGTCAAATCTTTAATGTCACAATAAAAGGAAAAAAATAAAGACAAAACACTACAACCTACCACTACAACCTATTTTTTAAAAGTAAAATACACATTTTCAAGCATAGGTTTATCGCATCAAAGTATGATAAATGTAAATATGAAAGTTCATGAACCTGGAGCAAACTTATGATCTTCAATGGGGAATTCATTGCAACTCGACAGTGACTGACTCAGTGAGCCAAATGAGACCACAGGAAAGCAGAGATTGTGAGGCAGATCAACATCCATGGGTCTCAAGGGGTATTGCTGCTCTTCCATGAACCAATAATCTTTATGAGGAAAATGATCCCAAGTTTCTAATGCTTGAAGGAGCAGAGAATGGGAGGGGAGTGGTGCGGCTATAGGATGAATTTAAATGATGCGGGAATTTGAATTTGGAAGAAAACATGAAATAAGGCTTTGCCAAAGATTTTGTTGGCGTTCTCCTGTTCTAGATTATGAATTCTTTGAAGTATACCTTGTGTGTATTTCCCAATCTCCATTACTCAGTAGTTTCTGTGAAAGTCATCAATGATAGAAAAAAAAGAACAAGGAACTAAAAACAAAAATGAGAAGGCGTTGTGCTTAAGCAATGAAAATGGGGGAATCATTTTAGAGAAGATGACAGAAAAAAAATTAAAAAAAATGGCAGAAGAGTCGATGTTATATACATGTATCATCAGTAAGTGAAAATCTAGCTAAATTTTAAGTCTTTTTGGAAGAAATCCCTAACAAAAGTTAAGAGAATCGAAACTTCTGTTACAAAAACAACTCCAAGAACTACTTTATTTCAAACAATAAATCACAAACAAGGTTAGAAGTTGAGAAGAACAGAGAAAAAAAATCAAAACTTTACTCTATTTTGGTGATGAGACGACGAAGAAGAAAGGTTCGCAAGAAGAACAAGGATCGCAGGAATCGAGATCGCAGAGAATCAGGATTGCAGCCAAACGAAAGGAGGAATCGTAGGCACCTGGGTAAAATGTGGAAGGAACGAAGCGGGGCTGCAGGGTAGATCCTGCGGCCCCATTTTTCTCTCAAATTTGCGGCCGCCGCAAATCAAACGCCGCGCCAAACGAGTTGTTTTTGTTGCCTCCCACCACGCGCAGAACAAGTCGCGCCAAACTCACCCTAAATTTCGAGGATTTCGTAAGAACTCAGGGACCAACAAAATATTGGTTGATTGATAAGGGATTACTAAATTAGAATTTTAATCTTAGAGGAAGCTTTTTTTTGTCAAGCAAAGGATGTTAAACCAATCGTTATATTGGAAGGTAACCCAAGTGTTATCTGATGTGTTGAGCATATTTTACTTTCTATATTTGTTCTGAAATTTCTTATAAATTTTGTTTTGAAATTTGTTTTGAAATTTGCATTAAAATTTGCTTTAATTTTTCATTTGAGTTAGTTTAGATTCTTGTCCCTCTACTGAGCTATTAGTCTCAACTGGTGGGTATGAATCGAGAACCCTAATTTTTGCTTCTATTATACTTTTGTGTCTCTTCTTATTTATGCATTGTTACATCTTTTACATTCTTATAGTATGAGATTATTGTGAATACTCATGTATTTATAATTTCCTGCACTTAGTTGTTGTACCCATGTTTACTTTTATCTGCATGTTACATATGTTATGAAAATAAGTAAGTTTGGGGGAAAATATTTATATTTTTGCGAGTCTAACACTTGTTCACATAACTTATTAAAATAAAAAAATGCTAATAAGGTAACTCTTGCTAGAAATTTTAATTAGTTTAACTTGCTTATAAAAAATTCTTTTAAAAGACAGTAAATGTCATTTAGGAAAGATTAACCATATTATTTCAATAATGAGATTTCAGAACTTAACTACTTGTAGTTGTACCCAAAGAAATCTTAACTAAAAATTTGTAATTAATATATTGAGTAACAAACCAAAGATGTTATAAGTCTTTTATATATATATATTTAGCCAGCTTGGTGTTGTTTTAACTTTTAACTGAACCATAACATAAATGAGTGACATTAAATAATTATTTTTTGAGATTTATTGCTTAAGAAAAATTTGGCCTTCAAAACATCTTAAAAGAAAAGAAAAAAAATTTCTTAACCAGATATAGTAATTCTCAAGGAAAAGAAAAATAAAAATTAAAAAAATAAAAGGAAAAAAAAGTGAGAAAAAGAAGAAAAACTATGAGTAAAAATTAAAAAACCATCTGAAGCAGCTTGAGGTAGGCACAAAAAACTGAAAGAAAGAAAATTGGGAAAATGACTAATAGAACTTAAATGATAAGACTTTTTCATAATTTTTTAATAAAACCCAACTAATGTTATCTTAAAGAAAAATGTTAACTCGAATTAGGTTCGCTAGTTCCGCTGGAATTACTTTAAAACATTAGAGGTTAGTAAAAATATTTTAACTTTACCAATTTAAGAATCTTTAGGATTTCCTAAGGGCAGAATGAAGGGAATTAAGGAAAAGAGAAAGTTAGAAAACATTAAGAGAAATTGACCCTTAAATGACACTTTAACACTTTTATTTTACTTTAAAGAACAAGCTAACAGAAGTACCTATTATAGTCGCATAGGGCCCCAACCGAGCTATGAGAATACTTAAGGGCAAGCAAGTAATGAGGTAAGTTTTTGGGCATTGACATGAGTCAATTTTACATGAATTTGCTTGTATGTTATTATTCTTTTTACTTGTTATTTCACCACATTTATTATGATTTTATGCTTGTGAAATGTTCTTTGTACTATTTTGTAGGTTACAGTGTTAAACATGCAAAACAGAGTCAAACCACACGAAATAATATTGTTTAGCGTAGTCACGCCTCTTCTGGGCATGACCACACCTGATTTGGGCATGACCACGCCAGTTTCATACCACCAAATCCCATTTTGGGGGGTATTTTCATGCCAATTTTTGCTGGACCTTTAAAATGAGAGGTTAATGCATGAATAGAGGCTCTCTTTTGGATAGGAGAGATCTAGAGACAGCTTGGGCACCAAAGTTAAGGGTTTTTTTAGAGTTTTCCATTGGTTTCCTCTTCCTATCTTGGGTTGAGGGCTTAAGTTTGTTTTCTACCTTTTCCTTTGTATTACTATTTTATGTTTTAAAAAGTTATTATATGAGAGAGGAGTTGGCTGCTGTAAAAGATGGAACAAACCGTTTTGTAATTGTTTCTTTTCAGTTTTTTCTTGCAACAATGATTTTGATAGGAGGTTTTTTCTGGTGTTTTTACTATCATGTGTAACTAAACTTTATTTCTTGCATCTGTGATTTATGGAACATGTTTTGAGATTCTTTTTGGATGATTTCTTTTCACGTATCATTTTTCTGAGAAATTAAGGCTTTTTGTTGTTGTGTTAATAATAGATTTTAATTTACTCCTAATCTGATCAATTAGAATGTTAACATATTCTGTGATTTGTGACTCCTACCTGTTGCACAGAGAAATGAAATGGTTAACCAAAAAATTAGGATGAAAATAGACATATTTTATCCAATTTTTGCAACCTAGAAAAAGGATTAAAAAAAAATCTTTATGCCATGGGAATTAAAGAAGCCTCAACTTCATGAATTCTAGCATTCTTTTGACATAGACATAGTCATAAGGAGGACTTTCTATCCCTGTTGACAACTATCATATAGAGGAAAGTCTAGGAAAACCATGAACCACCACATCACCTAAATCATAGAGGCATGAACCTTAATTTTATTGAAGAATTGCAAGATTTTCCTGTCGATGTTCTCTATCTTTTCCAAACTTATTATCTATTGTTTTTTTTCTTTTAAGTAGGATTTAAAAAATTCATTTCTCATTTGTGATCATGCTAAACTAAGTTTAGAAGTATAGTAAATTAGAGATTCACCCTCCATAATAACTCTTAACACTTTCCTCGTGGGATCGAAGGTTGATACTCTTTAACCACATTATTACTTGACACGTATACTAGGTGAGTCGGTCGATTTACTTCACCGCAAATATTTCGTGTCATCAAATCCCTAGATCTTCTGTTTTATCATTTCTAGTAAGCCCCTTTAGGATTTTTTGTTAGAATTTTAGATCAAAGTTGATGTTGAAGAAAGTCATAGGTTTGGAAACTTGTTCTTTAATTTTCATATGATTCTTGAATGATCTATCCAAAAAGCCCTTGATCACTAACCTATTACAAAGATGAGATTGTCCTAATCTTGCACTTTTTTTTATGGTGGCTTCTCTTGGATGGATAAGTGAAGCAACAAATCTAGAATGTAGAGAAAACTCCTCAATTTTTATTTTCTAGGTTTCAAAAAAAAAAATTTATAAGAATTTTTGTGTGTTTGGCCACACAAATGGAGGTGGACATCTTTTTGCCATGATAATAAGGCGTCGGTACACCTCTCCATTTTCTAAGCCTAGAACCTATGAGAGTCTTATTTAAGTGGGGTTTTTGACTCACCGTTGAGTGGTTTTGGTCATATCATCATGATGAGCACATACATTTCATTTGGTTTGATTTCATTTACATGATTTCAAAATGTGCATGAAATGAGTTTTGCATGTCTTTCAATCAGCCACCTTTGATGGGCCTCAGTCATTCGATTGACCCCTAGTGGTCGACCATCTTCAAGAAGTCTACCATATTTGGTCTCTTCAATCAGTCAGTTGCCCTCGATCGGCCTGATATTTAAACAACTACCTATGCATGTAAAATATATGTTTCATGCATGGGTTTTTGCATATGTTGTCTGTCAGCTTGATCGATCTATTGTTTTTGGTCAGCTAGATAGGTCAGTGGACTATAATTGGTCAGCTAGATTGAAAAGTCAGTCATATTTGGTTGCTTTGGCTTGTCTAACCGAGTAACGACAATTGAACGTCTTTGTTAACCTAAATTGGTGGATCCAACATGATCGTCTCAACCATTCAGTCAGTTTTAAGATGACCACTTTTTCATGTGAAAATCTATTATTGATATGTGATTTTATGAAATTAATGTACTAAAACATATAAGAGTTTAATTCTCATAGTTTTGATTATGAAAATTTGATTAACTTGATGCTTGCAAGCTCATGTGCATAAATATATTCCATTGGGCTTAATGTTTGTGTGTTTGAAGTTCATCATGTGTGAAACTTTATTTTGCCATATTTCTGCTTTTTGGCTTGAGGCATGCTCGTGGTGCTTCTTGAAACAACTCACTTATTGTGTCCCTTCAAGCACTCACACCTGCAATATCTACGTGCATATATGTCATTGTATACGCATGGTTAGGTACTTGCATAGCTTGTGAAGGGGTTGACTAACATATAAAGCCACATGTGCATAATTCTCTTTAAGTAGAATTTTGTGACCTCGCTCCCTGTGACCTCAACTAAAAGCGTCGTAGGTACATCACATTGCATCACTTAGCATGGGTCATGCTATCTAGTCTTTGAACCCATTTGTGAGAAATGTGTATTCATTTGTGTGTGTGACACATACTTAGCACAAGTTACACTACTTGACATCCATGGAATTAACATAATTCATGTGTCGTTTATGTCATTTGGTAATGAGCTTCTCATGCTTAATGTGTGAATGTCACTTGCATGAGTTTGTTTGATCACTCTTCAGGCAAGATGTAATTCTCTTTTGGGTTGTGTTATACTAAATATGATTGAACCTAATATCACTCATGTATGTTAAATCACACCATTCATCATTTTCTTTTCATTTGCATGAGCATTTGTGTTGCTTCTTGGATGAGGTGTAATTCTCCTTTGGGTGTCATGTACGCGATGTGACTATATTGCTTATTTCATACAAGTATGGAATCCTTGCACCTTTGCTCTTGCATGTCTAGCATATTCGTTGAAATCATATATCACCATATGTTTGTAGCGTGTCCTTTCTTGGCATGATAATAGTTCAGGCTATCATTTGATATCTAATGTGACTTCTCACATCTTGGTAGAGCAGTCGCGCCAGTTATCATTCATTGGCATCGCTTCTGTGATGGTTCACACTTTGATCAAGCAATCATGGTATGTTAAGTCACCTCATATTTTCATGAGCATTACCCGGTCCGTTTAATAGTGAATCGATCTCATTAGTGGAGCAACTAATTATTAATCATGATGCTTTAATGATCATTGCTTGTGAGTATGTCTCAGCACACAATGTGAATTATTGCAACATGACCAACATGCGTATTCTTGTGCTAAGGTTCTAAGAGTTTTAATGTGTGCTACTTAGATTTTTTCTTTCCTTGAGATTTATTTTAAAATTATAAAAAATTACATTTTTTATTATCAATATCCAATTTTAAGTCTTGTTTTATGTCTAACGCATTTATAGTTTAGACCACATTTAAGGTCAATCTTTTAAAAGCTTTATTTGCATAAAATTTACATTTAGTTGCATATCTTAGAATTCTTGGATCATCAGGATGGCGATGGGGTTGGTGACCCATCAAAGATAAATGTCATTCTTAGTCACACTTTTTGCACACACATTTAGATGTTTATGTCAGGGCACCTTGCTATAGATGCTTGCTAGAATAGGGTTAAGGTGTAGTTAAGATTTTTCATATACGTTCGTCATTATTGATGGTTTCTGCCTAGTTGGATCTCTCTTTTCCCTTTTTTGCAAGGGCATCCTCGCTGCTTTCTCTGTTGGTAGAAGTCCTACCTCTACTAATTCTAGGGATAGATTCTTCTTTCCTTTGATCTTAGGGCTATCAAGGTCTCCTTGGATGATGTAACACATGGATCACTAACAAAGGATCTCTGGTTAAGTTAGGTCGATCACCTTAACAACCATGTAGACTTTGGTTCCTAATAGCTTAGGATGATGGATCAATGGAGTTCTAACTATGTTATCTCTAATCGATTAGTATTTATTGACCCTTATGTTGGTAAACCCCTTTTGAGCTTAGTCTCCCCTTTCGCACTTCATTAATCTTGATGGCCCCGATTACTAACAAGTCACCACCAATTGTGGATGTTGTGATTCACCCTCTACTAATATGGCTCGGTAAGCTTCAAAGCATAAGGATGTTTCTGTTGAGTCAACCAAGTTGTTTTCTATGTTCCATTCATTGATAGGTCGTTGCCCATCTACAGTTCTAAGGAGTTTATCGTCTCCCTTGTGGCTCAGTATAGGTGTTGAAGGTAACATTATGTTCCTAGTGGAGATAATTATTCTCCTTTGATAACCTAATTTCACTAGTTATCACAATTTTTTTATGCAGAGTTACTATTATAGAGAGTTTTCTTAGATATCCCCCACGATGTAATTAACTAAGGGGACATATTCTTACTCTTGAACCCATAACATAATTTATATTTTTGGTTCTCTGGTTCTTTGTGTTTCTTATGTAGGGAACTTCTTGATGGGTATGGTTTCAAGTTATCTTAAACCGATCTTGTTTGGATAGACACTCTTGACATATCGCACGAGGATAACTCTACATAAATTCTCCATATTTGTTTCTCAATTTGTCTATTTATTTTATCTTATCTTCTAGTCTTCTGAGCTCTCTTATATATTCAAATCATCTCAACGATTAAAGAAAGAAAATTATTTTGAAAAGAGAAATGGAAGGCAATAATCAGACAGGCTGGTGACTCCAATATTAAAAAAACCAAAAACAGGAATCACTCTTAAAGAATGTATATCAAATCATAATCACCTAGTTCATAATCCTTAAAAGTCTTTTTTTTTGTTCATTTATTCAGGAAACATAACATTTTGTACTTATGTGTATTTTTTTCATATCGTCATGAAGGTTGTGAATCACATGCAAATGTATATTCTAAATCAAAAATATATGAATATATGTGTTGTTAGATCAGTTGATCTCTTAGTGTTATACCCATACACTACTTAAAATGATATTTTATTGGTAGTTCTACAAATAGTACTTTTATTAAAAAAAACTCAATTATGTGGAGGTGTAATTTCAAATTGCTTAAAATTTTAGATCAGTTGATCTCTTAGTGTTATACCCATACACCACTTAAAATGATATTTTATTGGAAGTTCTACAAATAGTACTTTTATAAAAAAAGCTCAATTATGTGGAGGTGTACTTTTAAATTGCTTAAAATTCTACCCAGCAAAATGTAGTTTGGCCATTAGTTTGGGGGTAAAAAATAAGTGGAGAATTTTAATAATTTGCTCATTAAATTCAGTAATTTTTTCAAAAATATAACAAAAATTTAACATTCCTATCAGAATTTATGAAAGATGCAATCACCTATAATCTTACAATCTCTCTAAAGAAGATTTCAGTTGTGTGAGATGCATCATTTTTTTTTATTCTTTTTATAACAAAAATTTAACATTCCTATCAGAATTTATGGAAGATGGAATCACCTATAATCTCACAATCTCTCTAAAGAAGATTTCAGTTGTGTCAGATGCATCATTTTTTTTTATTCTTTCTTTTTTTTTAGCAAGGTAAACAATATGGCATCTTAACGAACCTATCCATAACCACAAAGATACTATCAAGACCTCGAGGTGTCCCAGGCAACCTAACAAACTCCATAGTTAAGTTTTCCAAGTCTTAAAAGGAATAGGCAAAGGTATATAAAGACTAGTTTTTTGCTTTGTAGCTTTATCACGAAGATGAGTACAACATTGATTTATAATTCTCTTACATCCCTACATATAGATGAATAATAAAATCTTTGTTCTATCAAATTATAATTTTTTTATTTTCCAAATTTTCTAACAATTTGTTGATAAGAAATTTTCATATGGAGATTCTAGGGATACATAGTCTTTTACATTTGTAAGGATAACCATCTATAACGAGGAAAGAGCTATCAAATGCTAATCTTTTGGAGTCTAGTTCTAAATAAATAAGATAAATTTTAGGAAAAATCTTATAATCTTCATTTTATGTTTTAAATTTAATTAATTGAATCTTTAGAGATGTGACGATAAAAGATACCCTAAATAAAGTACTTATTGTCTTATTATCTAACCCATATTTATATTTTAGAAAGAGTATAACATTGGAGGCATTCAACTCATGGGTTGTGTCCATGACTTAACCTTTTTTGGGAATAAATTTTAGAGCCTAGTTGTCCATATCAAGTACAAACTCCTTATACAAATGATAGTGCCTCCACTATTTATACTTTGAATTATTATAAAATATTCTCTATCATATGTGGAATATGTTTATTTATACTCGTTCAATTTCTCATAGAATAAAAACAACTAGATGGTTAAAATAGCTTAAAAATCAGTCGTTCCTCGAGCATCACAAATTACTACAATGATTTTGTTAAAATCAGAAGTTTTAAAATAGATAATGAATTCATTAAAATTTTGATTTATTTTCATGCTCTCTCAGCCACTTGAGTTCATAAAAATTTTCTTCCTTGAAGATTTCTATGATAGGAACTACGACTGTGTTAATTTTTTTATAGATCTTAAATAGAAAGTCTCTAAGCCATGAAAATTTCTAACATCTCTAGATGATTTCGAAACTATCCAGTTTACAATGGATTGTATTTTTATATATCCACGTTTAGATCATCATTTGATATAATGAAGCACAAGAATATAACTTTAAACTAATGGAAGATGTACTTTTAAAGATTGAAAATCTATTCATCTCAAAGTCTTTCAAATGCTATGTGAAAGTGGTCTAGAAGTGAAATTTGATTTGGGCTATAAATAAGGATGTCATCAAAATGTATCATTGGGATATGTTATAATAGAGTTCATCAACCTATTAAAAGTATTAGAAGCATGATGACATTATTCTAAATTAAAATTTTAGAACAAGATATTTTAAGTATTGTCCTACTCAAATTTTAGTTTTTTAAGTTATAATCATCAATAAAAAATTCAAAAATTAATTAATATTATAACTCAACTTTAGATAACTAAATTAATTGAAGTTCTTATAATAAAACTAAAAAATATTATTTTCAAAAAAAAATTTAAAGAAATCATTACAAACATATAAAGTTATTTCTATCAATAATAAACTGGCCAAAAAAATTTAAAGAAATTTAATATGTATTATAAAAAATTAAGAAATATGAATTTGATAATATCAAAATATTAGAAAAGGATAAACTTTAGAGTAACCTATTAAACATACATTTAACACATCAAATAATCTATAATAAAAAAATAAAAAATGATGAATTTTCACATTGAACATAAATGATTAAAATACAATAGATGATTATAACCCTTTCTGAAAGATACAACATGACACATTTTCTTCATATTTGAATGACTGCTAAACAACCATTGTAATTATAAATGTGGATTACAACAGCATCAATAACAGCAAGCCTTTATCCCACAAAGTAGATTTACTAAAAAATACATGGTACATCTCAGATAAAATTAGAATTTTTAGGTGTAGAAGATAACAGAATCTCATCTTTAATTCAAATATAAAATAAAATAAAATAAAAACATTTCACAGTATATATGCGTATAACTTTAAAAAATCTAATACTAGTAATATTTTGATGTAATATTAACATTTTATTTATTATAGGATGGTTACGTTCTCATCAAAGACTAACAAGAGAACATACGCACAACTGTAACTGCTACTAATTTATTTTTAATGAAAGTTTAATGATATTTTGCAAATTTCAGTGTTATGATATTACATACTGTACATTCTACTTGACGGTTAACATGGTAGAACTTTCAGCAAAGAGGCGGCTCTCCCAGGTTTGTACTTAGCTGCCGGCTTGTGCATGCAGAACGCCATCATTCCTCTTCATCTGATTGTGCTGCTGATCCAGCTACAGCCATAGAAAAAATCTTTGTAGAATGATGATCAGGCAATACGCCTGCATAAATGGCACAAATTGTTTCAAAATTTTATCAAATAAATATTATTATAATGACACGTATAAATTTTATCTTGACAAGAAAGGAAAAATGTTCAGGGGACATCAAACTGTCCCAAATTAAGACAATCATAATAATGCATTAAAAACGAACATAATTTTTAAAATATGAAACAAATGTATCAGTGAAAAGGATGGAATACATGTCATGTTACTCTTAAAATTATTGTTAAGGGCCAATCAATGCAAAATTTCCCAAGGCAATTTTTGGTTGCGCAAAGATATGGTTTTTTTCTAGTAATGTCGCATGAGGCCATTTTTATCAAATAAATATTATTATAATGACACGTATAAATTTTACCTTGACAAGAAAGGAAAAATGTTATGGGGACATCAAATTGCCCCAAATTAAGACAATCATAATAATGCATTAAAAACTAACATAATTTTTAAAATATGATACAGATGAATCTGTGAAAAGGTTGGAATACATGTCATTTTACTCATAAAATTATTCTAAGGGCCAATCAATGCAAAATTTCTCAAGGCAACTTTTGGTTGCAAAGACATGGTTTTTTTTCTAGTAATGGCGCATGAGGTCACTAATGTGGATCAGATTTTGGCTCTTCGTTCTTTTGGCTCTTCGATTATTTTTGGTGGTGGTAGAGTTTTCCTATTTGCGTGGCTATGTTATCTATCAGGTGGGAGCAATTCTTGCAAACAGATTGTGTTCGATTCCTCAAAGTGATTGTTGTAATGACAGAATAAGAGTATATTCTACACTCGTTCTTGCAATATGTGTATAGAGGAATATAGGCACTTAATTCTTGCAATATTTTCTATCAATATTGAACAAGTTTTTGTTATTGCTCGCGGATATTCCCATTTATTCTTGTGGAAGCGGTTAGCAGCTACATCTGGATCCCTTAATTACCCGTCATTCATGAGGATTGGATGTGGCACTTGAATTACTCTACATCTGGATCCCTTAATTACCCGTCATTCATGAAGATTGGATGTGGCACTTAAATTACTGAGAAGTTAATTGGAAACTAGTTTTTTTATAAATACCAATAAGCTAGTCATGTAAAATAGCAACTTGGCTTGGGTAAAATTTTCAAACTTGTGTATTAGCTTGATGTGTTCTCCTAAAAGTGTCCATAGCTTGGTTTTAATTTAAATATTTTTTTTATTTTCATCTAAAGAAAGTAAGTTTAATGGCATTTGATCAGTGAGTTCATGTTTTCTTTGTAAAATGTATATTTATTGCAACATTCTAATTATGCTAGAAAATCCTAATTTTAAAAAACCATGCATCACCCATTTTGTTTTTTTAAGTTAAAAATCATGCTTTGAAAAGCAATGAATTTATTAAATACGCAATCAGATGGATGCATTTAGATTCCAACATTGCTTTCAAACAACATAAACCTTCTCAAAACTCCCTCATAAGTAATGTATGCACTTTCACACTCAAATGAATGAAAATGATAACATTATTTTTAAAATATGTTTTTTGAGCCCTATACAAATTCAAATGTTGGTAAATATAGACTTCGTAATCCAAGTTGCTGCCAACATGACATCTACAGAAATTATAAATGCTTCTATCAATTACCTCAATTTGGCCATCAACATGAGGGTGAAAAACGTAAATAAACAATAAGTTTGCGCCCAATTATTTCCAAAAGATAGTCCACAAATAACATATGAATCGAATATCATAATCAAAAACTATAAAAAGAAATAGTTTATTAAGATTTGATGTAAACTCTAGGTTAGAGCCCAAAATTTTCCAAAAGATGCAATGAGGGGCCTAATCCATAAAGACAAACTAATTCCTTAAACGATAACTTTGCAATGTGTGAAGCTTCAATATATTGGAAATCACAAAGAACCGCTATAACACACGACTATACAACGTCCATACATATACCAAATTAGGGTGCTTCAAGAAGACATTCAATCCAACATTGCTTCATAATTTTTCCTGGTTGACAAATCCTACATTCACCGCCTCTCTCAACATTATAATTAAAAGAGGTTCAATAGAATCTAGACTCTTGGAAATGTACGGTATTATCACATCAAACATGTCAAACAATGCACTGATATGCAATGCACAAATAAAAACTTACAAAAAGATGCGAGGGAAATGAATAATTTGGAACCTTTGAAAGGAATCCATTTTATTTGTGGAAAGTGGAAGGGATTACAAGAGTGATATTCTTAATCTCAATATAGTTAATTCAAATTTTCTCTAAATCATTCAAAATTGACTCAAAAAAGAATTGAAATGAGTATAATATAAAATGTGTATTTAATACATATTACAACACTTATCGTTATGTACTTAATTACTCAAAAATTAATGTTCAGAAACTTAAATGACTGGAAATGATTTTGATTTCAACTGAAGTTTTAAGTAAAAATCGCTATTGGAATTTTTTATTTCAAGTTAAACCAAACTCACTCAAACTCGACTCAACATCAACAATAAGTGGTATGCAATGTGGTTAACAACAGTGACATTCATGCAATGGAATTTACTAACTTGACTATTAAAGAGATGTAACTAAGAACATTCACAAGAATGTTGTCTATGCCGTCTGTGTTTTGTAAACATTAAAAATTTTATAAATGTTCCAGCCATTTGGCACGAAAAGAATCAAGTTGTAAACATTAAAAATTTTATAAATGTTCCAGCCACTTGGCACGAAAAGAATCAAGATTCTTTTGTGAATCAAAATTCTTTTGTGAATGGATAACCCGTGGTGCTAAATGACAAAAATAAAGAATGATGACATTATGTAAAATGGTGATGCCAATAATATAAATTTTAGATTACAACATTAAATTACACTACACGTGACACAGGTTTTCTTGGGCCATTTAACTTTTCGCTAAAGTAAGCCATAGGATAACCTTTGTTAAGAATGTCACTAATGCCTACTATGAAAGTATCACAAATAACCATAAAAACATTGTTAAATAAAAGAGACATGGAAAAAGAAATTTTAGTTTCATGATAATTTTGAAGGCCTTTGCACAGTCCAACGAACTTTTTTTTTCTTTAAGAAGATAGTGAGTACGACTAAATGATATTAATCTAATAGAATTAAATAAAAATATAACACTCAATAGGACGAAATGGATAAAAAAGGACTCGGGTAGTCGACCCCACTTAGAGGGAATATTATAAAATCAAGATCAGAATTATTACTAACTTCTTCTTCTTCTTCTTCTTCTTCTTCTCTTCTTCTTCTTCTTTAAGAAGACAGTGAATAACACTGGCATTGTCTGGTCCCAAGCTCCGGATGTGAAAAGTGGAGGGTTGCGTTAGGTAGGTAGTCGATAGCATTCTTTAAGAAGACAGTGAATAACACTGGCATTGTCGGGTCCCAAACTCCGGATGTGAAAAATGGAGGGTTCCGTTAGGTAGGTAGTCGATAGCCAGCATAAAATTTATCGGAAAATCATGATATAATCCTTTAAATCCTTGTGTAAATAGGACACAATAGAGAAAAATGATTCATGTAACCGACCCCACTTAGTGGGATAAAGGCTTGTTGTTGTTGTTATAAGAAGACGGTGAATAGTGGATGAAAAAGCTAAAATTAACATGAAATCTACTACATATGGTGGTCAAACTATGAAAGCTACATGCATCCAAAATAGATTCAGGTTGAGGGCACTCAATAATGGCCATCAAGAGGTTTAGCCTCCAAACATTTGGTGGACAAAACAAAGCCCAAAAAGTTATTTGCAATATGTATAAAGTGCACATTTTGAGATTAATAAAAAATTTCCCATTTTAAAATGTTTCTAACACAATTTTAGATGTTCTAATTGGCACAATTTGGCAGAGCTGTGCAAAAGAAAATCAATAAACTGCATATCAGAGAAAATTGACTATTAATTATTTTAGTATCTAGTTATCTCATGAATATGATGGAATTAGATTGTTCAAACAGTAATAACTAATCAATTAGACATTATGAGGTGATTTCAAAAGCAGTATAACATTCTTCTCCAATTTGAACCCAAATTTGATTGGCAACTGCCGTTCCTTAAATTTCAAATATATCTAAGAGAAATAGGGGACTCCTATAATCACATCAAGTGTATCACAAAAGCAAGAGATAAAGAACTTGCATTTAAAATGGCTTTGTTAGCATAAGTGAAGAATTTAAGCATTAAAAGAACAAGAATAACACAATAACCCAAAATTTTTTACGATACTATTGGAAATGCGTCCATCAACTAGACATTCTTAATTCAGTAAGTTTGACGAGGTCCATTTTATTTATAGTTTCACTTCCCTCTTAATTACTAGTGTGGAAAAATCACCATACTTGGTCATCACAATCACAAGTTCCTTTGATACACTTCATTGAGTGACTATACCCTCAAAACAACAATGTAACTTTGAAACCAACTATGTAACTTGTCTCACATTAAGCAATTGTTTCACTAGTTGTTTGCAATAACAGGCAGTTATTCCCTCTCACATTAAGCAATAGTTCCACTAGTTGTTTGCAATAATAGGCATTTATTCCCTATTTGGCCTTAATTTCAGCCCAACTAATAAATTGGTGGGGTTGCCTAAGCAATCAGTATCAAGCTAGTTGGCCAAAATCATTTGGCCGAACCTCCTAACTTAATTGTAAAATGAATCAACTTACTATTAGATATATCATGCCATTCACAAAAAAATTTATTGCACAAAAAGTCAATTAGGAAGCATTGGGGCCAAGCTAATAATAAAACGTGGATGCATTAATCATCCTAAAAGCGTCATTATGATCATTCTAATTAAAATAGTCATTATAAGGCCCCACTCAATCACACTTTTTTAAGGGCTAGCATTGACCATTCAATTCATATGGGAATCTCCTTCATTGCACTGAACAGAATGTTATCTATGGTTTACTTAATATAAGGTTGATATAGGTATTGTTCTCCAGTCATGACAAAAGATGAATATAAGTATCCCTCTGATAAAGAGTATCATTAAATTCTTTCTTAGAATGAACAGGTTAATGAGTTTTTTTTTTTTTTTCTCCCCTATGTAGCTTATAAATTTTATAAGAACAAGAAAGGTGGGCTTAATTGAGACACCTTTGATGGTGCCTTCAACTTAGGCATAATCAGGTGAGAGATGAATAAGACATCAATTCTTCAACAAGACCCTTAAGTTCACCCATAGCTATCTCAAATATCACTTATAATTAAACCCTAATTTTAACCCATTTAGACTCAACACTATGCACAAGTGCAACTAAATTATCTCCAAACTTAATCAAGTTCAATCACGCATTGATTTGTCCTTTCTTGAGCCTCTTCAAGTAAATTAGTTATCATGGATGATAGCATGATTCTCTTTTAATGCAGCTGCATGCAATGAAAAATGGTGAATGCTGTGGCGTGATGCAACTAATAAGAGGGAACAATAAGTTAATGCCAATGTTAACATTCTTTGAACATAGTAGTGCCAGTCCTTAAGCAAGTAGTCAATTCAAAGGAAATAAAAAAAGGTGCTCAGATGGTAGAAAGCAGGCAAGTGGAAGTTTTTTTAAGCATATGGAAGTTTAGAATATGATTCATGTAGAATTTAGCATCTCACTCAATACAATAGAACTTTCTTGATATTAACTTAGAACTTGCCAATTACATGGTTATAACCTAAATAATAGTGTAAACCTTTTAATAATAAGAGGTTGCAGCAGTGATTGTTGGCCGGAACAAGACAACATGCACCAAGAGTAGAGGCATACACGGCAGCAACAGCATTAAGCTTCAAAATAAAAACAGCTACGTTTTTCATTGAGCAATTTCAGCAAACAAGAAGGAAGCGATATGTTCAGTGGAATAAAAGCAAGCATAGCAATAATAACACGAGTTCTCAAACAATAAATTAAGCAAGCAAGTAGGAACGGTAGGCAACTCTAGCATATGTAAAATTGATGTCCATGGAATAGAATTTCAACAAACCAGGAAATGTCTAAAGATTTTGGTAAGAAAAATTAACAGAAGCGGCAAGTGGATAACAACAAATTGAAATGGTGAACATCAACAACTCACTTCAGGAAACAATATGAAAATTCAAAAGCATGCAATAATCAGAAAAAGGAAATGTTGTAATCTAAGCACAATGAAAGATAGATGGAAGATTTCCAAAAATTTATAACTTCTCATACCAATATTAAACTCGGTAGATGAGGGATCAAAGCGATAGAACTGAGAGGAGAGTAAAGAAGAGAAAGGAGGATAGAGGAGCAAGTCTCCACCGGGAAGAGAAGAAAATGAAGCTTTTCTACATTTGAGAATATCTACTTCATTCATCAAAGCCCATCAAATTCATTTTTTTAAAAAGGTATTTAAAAGACAAAAGCTCTATGGCATACATGATAAGATTATAATGTCTAATTACTAATAGTCAATAAGGTACAAAGCCAAGTGAAATGCATAATATATCCTAGAAGAGCACAAAATAAACCAAAAAACACAAATAAGATTTAAACAACAAAATTATCTAGAATCAACTTCATCAGTGAGATAAAAGTCAAAATCTGTCGGGAAATAAAATATCTGGACTCATATGTAGCATGTGGCAGTAGTTGATCTAAATCATAATCTCTATCCTTCATTTATGCCGGCAAAATACTATATTAAACTCACTTGAATTCAAATTTACAATGAAAAGATCATTTAACCAAATCCTCAGTGAAAACTCCGTCAATCAATTGCAGTGCATAATAGTTGACCCTTAGTTTGTGTGCAATGACTCAATTGGGCTGTCAGATTCTACAGAATACTACAGACCAAAACGCTTGTGAAAGCTCAGACGCCCTAATCAGATTTTTACTCATCCACATATGGATGGACATGGCCTTATATTAAGCAGAAAAGTTACACATCAGGCTAGCAAATCCAGTTGACTAGCAAACTATTAAATTACAGACTTTGACCTAGAACTGCCACACCCCCTTTAGTTTTTTTATCTTAATTCAGCAAAGTGAGAGCAATAATAATTTATTTCTACTAATGATTAAAACAGGGTAGGACCTGGAATGGATTGGAATGAGCTTTCTCTCTCTTCCTATGCCTCTCCATTCAAGAACCTTCATACAAAACACATTAATTTATTTCTATTAATAGAAACAATGGAGTGTTATTAAACGTTAAATGGTAAAATCCTAGTTATTAGAAGTGTCATTAACTTCAACTCCAATCAAAGATTGAAGAAGTAGAATCCTATTTGAATAGCAAAGAGCACTTGAAAACAATGCCAAATACTTACTCCTCATGGCCAAGTAATATTGTATAGAAAACCTAAAAAGATGCCATCATGGCAAGTGGTAGTTTTGCCTTCTGCTGAAGATTCTTCAATTCTATATTACACATTTTTAGACTACATTTTTAACCATGAAGCAGTGTGTCTCCCTATATCTAAAGAGCCTTAGATTAGCTGGACTTGATGTCTTAGGCTAAACGCTAGAGTTAGCAATCTGGATTGTTTAGCCCCATAGCAATAAGTACAAGTCAGAGTAATCAAATAAGAGTGGGAATCATGTGAGCCGAGTTGGGTTGGATATTGCCAAAAATTAGTTAAAGGCTTTGCCCAAACTCGACCTAGCCAATTTGTGGGTTAGGACCAATCCTAGTTTTTTTTTATTTTTTAGCTCAGCCTGGAGATAAACTTGCACAAACTCAACACAAAATATTATCACCAAAAATTAAGTGAACTTACATATTCAAATCAAGAGCATTGGCAAGCAAATTTGGATCAATCATGTAGGGCAAACTGCACGCCTCATGTACAAGCTAGTCATTCAACTGTTTGTTTTCTAAGGCAATCCGTTTATCAGATCGTCACAATTCAAATACAAGCAGCCTATTTATCCCCAAATTAGAAGCAAAACTTAGACAATTTTCTAATAAAATAAAATTGTTGGTGGAGTATATTTGTTATGCTGGTTTTAACATAAATTAGAGGACATTTGTGAGGATTAGTTTTTAAGCCAAAATGGAGTTTTATCATTCAATTCAACCACATGTCAACATAGTGTTGACCATTAAAACAAAAAATTAAAAAAAAAAACAGAGAGCATAAAATTTAAAAAAAAAAGCCTCTAAGTGCTCCCACCCCGGAATGCCATAATACTAATTTGCTCATTGGGACCATAATCGAAGAAACCCCCACTTCTATCGGTTTCAAAGGCACGAATGAAAGGAATTTCTGGTTTCCTTCTATTCTCATACAGCAGGCAAAGTCACTACTCCGGCTTCTTTTCTTAGTTTTGCACGAAAGAGAGAGACAACATTCGTGTACACAAGCTCAACATGCCATCTCTCTATTTGAATCCCATACTACCTGCCTCCGACAGGAAAGGCAACGACGTGTCCGTTGTGTATAAAGTCCTCTGAAAATCCTAGTCATCTCTATCACGAGTGATTCAGCTAGCCAAACGCCTGCCTCACTCTCCTCTAGTGACTGAAACTCTTTTGATATAGTCGTGGTTAGTGCTTGCGGAAGAAAACAATGATGGGATCACGACATACAAAGAAATCCAAAACTCTTGATTTTTCCTTCTTCCGCCTTCCCGAAGCCTTCGCTCTGCTCCACACGCAAAAACACCCCAACCTTATCTGAAACTTGGGTCACTTTTGTCCGTGATCTTCCACGCCATCATCACTCCTCTAAGTCTCAGACGCCACTCGACTTCTTCCTTGTGTTGCAAGAGTCGTCAGCCCTACGCATATCCCTACATCAAAGCCCTGCTCAACCTCTTCTATTCACAAACAGTCGAAACCTTAATTTCACATTACACTATACCAAACTACTCTCACTACACTATCTGTTCAATTCACATAAAACGACAACTCCATTTACCCGAACCGAACCCAAAAAACCTGAACCACAATCCTCCCCACTCATTTTTTTTCCAAAAAAAATAAAATATCAAAGAAGTAAATAATTTTTTATTTTCATTTCGTCGATTTCGCCATTTTTTTATCGTTGATTTTGTTGATTTGTTGCTCGAAAAGATATAAAAGGGGGCGGAGGAAATTTTAAGTTTTTAAATATCCAATTGAGGAAGTTTGAGTACCTGTCAAGGTAATTATATACTCACTTGAAAAAAATTATAAAGTTAGGAAATTTACATACTTTTCCTAGAAAATCCAAATACTTGTCCAGGAAATTGAGTAACATCCAGGGAAAGTTGAGTAGTATAAGGAAAAATGCATACTTGTGATTGTGTTTGGGTGAGAGATGTGTGGAAATGCGGAAATGTCGTTCGATAGATTTGAAGCAAAAAAAATTAAAAATAAGCACACAAACAAGAAAATCACAGAAAAACAAAAGAACACCAAGATTTAATGTGAAAAAACCCAAAAATGGGGAAAAAAAACTTAGTCGTACCAAACTAAGAAATTCACTGAGAAAAAATGGAGAGAAATGTATAAATTACAACACACTCAAGCCTCTACAACTTTGGAACTCAATGATGCTCATTTCTTTTCTTTAACACGAGAAAATGTGAAATCAAAAGCCTTCGACACAGACTCTTACATTCTCATAGCGAAAATGGAATTTAAATATCGAACTACATAAATTCAATTAGACACCTAGGCACCAACACCAAGCACTGGGTTTCCGAGCTCTCAAGTTTAGGGAACGGTCTGAGAGCGACTGCGCCACTCCTTGGGGCTGCAATTCTAAAGGCTCTATCCCAAAATCATGTTGATGAGCACTAGGCACCCTCACTACCATCAGAGCTGCACTCCACGTTGGGTCGTCAATCCAGACTTAGAAATCTCATTAATCAGATAAAGGGTGTCTTCAATGTTATCTTGAGTCATCACTATTGTTCATTTGGTCACCTTCCATGAATCAACTGTGAAAGTATCATATACTCTGACCTTGCAAGGTGACTCACAAAAATCAAATCTCTCTTCAAATATGGAACAAAGCCAACTTCATTGAGTTTTCAGATTGAATCATTTGGCAATCTCAAGTCAACATCACCCTTTCCAGCAATACTACAGGCATTGTCTCCAAAATACATCTTCCCTTAAGAACATTGAGTCTAGAGGCTTTGTACCGAGGGGACATGTCTAGCATAGTGTTGTGTGTGCCTGTGAATATGATCATACTAGCGCTGGTGTTGTATAGCATAGTGTTATGTCAAGAATTTAGTATTCTGTTCAGCGAGAAAAACCTCCAGACTCCAGACTCTTGTCAATATGATTGTATTGGCACAGGTATTGTATAGCATAGTGTTGTGTCTGCCTGTGGATCTCATGTATCTCCCAATCTATGATCTCCTGAGCGACAGTCAATCGATCCAAATGCCCAAAGGTCTCATCTACAGATGGTCTAGAAGAAGTGGAACGGCGTCGAGAAGAACTCTCTCCTAGCTCTTGTGGGAGCAGAAGGTAGGCCATAGGCCTGAATGGAGGCCTAGGAAATAGCTTTCTGGGGCTGAAGTCGCTCCTCTCTTCCCCTCTCTACTCCCGTTGAGTCACATAAGTTAGTGATGGCCTAGAACTACAGTGGTTTGACCACTGGCAATATAAAGAATAAGCTCGTGAATGATCACCCAATACCAATGGATACACCCCGCTGGATACAATAGTTTAAAACTGCCCTATCTCTCACGACATCAGTAAGGTTGGTGGTGGGCGAAATCCTAGATACAATGAAGTGGAGCTAGGCTTTGGATATTCTGTTCAAATGAGAAAATTTATCCTATTCTCACCTTCTCCTGTCCCCGTCTTCCAACACCCAGTAGAATTAGTGAGAAAATCAATAATAACTTGGTAGTCTAGTGTGGGGATTTGTGAAGAATCATTATTGGGGAGGTTCTCAAGTGAAAACAGTCGGTTGATAGTGGTAAAATAAAAAGAGACTTGCTTCCCCCACACAAAAACTTGTCTGTCAACGAACTCGCTCGCATTGGCATAAAACTCCCTTACCAAAGGGATACATGTCGGGCTAATAACAGTAGCAAACATATTTCAATTTCTCCTGAATATCTCGGCTTGAATCTCCGGCCTAGGTGACTGAAAAACTCGCTCGGGGATTAATCCCTTCCTTAAAATTATTCGAGAATACTGTTGGGAAGCCTTTAAGCTCACAAATTTCCTCTCATCATATTGGGTTTCCTCACTTACCCCTCATTTTAGGCGGCATAATGGGAGGAGTTTGGAAAAAAGGTTGAAGAGGAAATGAGGAAAACTCGACAAACTCACGGTGAAAATCCAAAATGATGGAAGATCTCACTTTAGGATGGGAATAAGATTCAGATATGAGTGTTTGACGGTTGATCTTCGGCTCTAACGGTGTCTTCTGAGCGAGCTAGGGCAAGGGTATGGGTGCGGCGTGACTCCGACTCTCGACAAGAATAAGGAGGAAATAACAAGCAAGAAAAGAAACAAAATGGGTTTTAAAACCCAAATCATGCTAGGCGTGATCACGCCAGTAGGGCATTTCACCATTCGGCCCCAGGTTTTTTTGTAATTCAAATCATGCTAGGCGTGATCACGCCAGTAGGGCATTGGCATTTCACCATTCGACCCCAGGTTTTTTTGTAATTTGAGCGCTTAAACATCTAGAAATTGTTTTAGAAGAGTTGTGATAATTTTTTTGGAGTTCAAAAGAGCATATCAAACTCTTATGATTTTTTTTGGGGGAGGGGGGTGGGGTTATGTTGATCAAACCTTGATTTCTGCTTTAATTCTTCCAAGTTTCTTACTAGATATTATGAATATCTTATAAAGGTTCTGTCACAAATTATCTTCCAAAAAGTAATTCTTAATCCCTAAATTCTTCTAAAAATTGACTCTTTGCCGATCGAATATAAAATTAAGATGAACGTTCTTCACCATTGCTAAAAATTATCAGAGATTGCTCCAAGTTTAATCGGGGATCCACAATGCTTTGGATTAACGTTCAAGTTACTTCTGCTTCCGAGAGAGAAAATAAATTTGGGAGATGACTTGCCTGTAATGGGTACAGAAAAGATATCAAGCGAGAGTCAACTGTAGAATCTTTTAAAGAGTGGAAATGAGGTTGGTAAGGCTTCTCAAAGTAAGATGTAAGACAAGGATAGAAATATTACCTCAGAATAGATCTAATCATCGGGATGAAATATTTGGGATTTATGGGTCTGTGGAACCAAGATTTTTTATCTTATCTCACAGATGTAAGATAAAGTTTAATTATGGGAACCTCGTTTTCTACAAGAGCAATCTCTCATAATTAATTACATCTCTAGTATCATAGACCCTAAAGAAAATTCTTGAATAATACGATAAACCAAATTGTTAAAGATTAAATTTTAGAAGGGAGGATTTTAAATGAAAAGGACTTACAAAACAAGGGCCCGATTAGAGAGCTATACCTGATGGGAAGTGATTTAGAAAACTTAAATTGATTTGACTGTTATAAATAATTAGGAACCCTAAACTAGGAATAGAGTTGGGTAAGAAAGATTTCTAGATAGAAAATAAAACTCTAAGCTCTATAAGGAATCATAATAGGTGGACTAACCTAGACACTGGGGAAGAATTTACCCGGTCAAGCGAAGTGTGAAGGCCTTATTCGTTGATAATTCACTATTCATTGAACTCCGTCTCCTAGAATTGAGGTGCAGCCACTACCCTTTGGTTATGCAAATTGTACTCATAGCATTTCCTCAACTCCATATAAAAGGATAAAAGGAATTTGTCCTTTTGCACTCAGATTTATCCTGTGTGCCCATAAAATTGATAGAAAGAAATCGGCCACTTTTTCTTTTAGATTTTTTTCCTTTTTTTTTTTTTTTTTTTTTTGAGTAGACTAACAATAAGCTTGTTTGTGGTTCGACCTAATCATTCGTCCTCAAATGATAAATTAATACAAAATTAAGGCAAATTTCTTGATTTTGATAAAAATCTTTTAGCATTTTATAACAAATTGAGGGCCTTGCCAGTGAGCATGACAATTGTAAGCATCAAGATAGGCATCCAATCAAAACTGCACCTATCTTAAAATAAGAGAGGGACGGGCGCTTTCTTCATCATGCAATTATCAAGAAATATTGATAACAAAACAAATAATATACCAGGCACATTAATAATGAGCATAACCAAATAATAACAAAACTTTTATATTATTGGAAAAAACTTAAAAAAAAAGATCTAATCAGCCCCATCTATGGTTCAAATTAATTATATTACCACATAATTAATTCTTAATTTTAATATGTTGTAAGAAAAGTGGCTCATTAGTTTGCTGCAAAAAGTTAGTAGAGGAAACAAAACCCTACAAATTAAGCAGGAGCAAATTGGATACATTTGTCTTGTAGTGGTTATGAGATGAGGATGAACTAAATATTGAGCTAGTTACATCTACAACAACAAGAAAAATAACAAGCCTTTATCCCAAAAAATGAGGTCGGCTACATGAATCATTTTTCTCCATTGTGTCCTATTGAATGTCTTATTTTCATTTAATTATAACAAATTAAGATCATTTTTTATACAATATGTCCAAGTTTTTCTAATTTTACCCCTACCTTTCTTAACATAAATCGAATCTAAAACATCTACTCTCCTAACCAGATCATCAGATGATCAACGTTTAATGTGAACAATCCATCTAAAGAAGAAAGAAAATAAGTTTTATTTTTTCCCCACATTATTCTCCTCACACCAACCCTATCATGGATATATACATTTCACATTTTGTCTCTAAGTATAAAACCACTCATCCACCTAATCATTCTCATCTCGGAAACACTTAACTTAGTATTATGCTTCTCTTTTAAAGGCCAACATTCATCGCCATAAAGCATTGTAGATCTCACCACCTTCTTATTTTCAGTCTAGGCGATACTTTTCTATCACACAATAGGCCCAAAGCATTCCTCCACTTCAACCAACCAACTAGAATTCTACAAATAACATCCTCATCTATATCACCATTACTTTGAACAATAGATTCAAAATATCTCAAGCATTCACACCTTTTAATACTTTGATCACCCGTAGTTACAACTCTGTAACTAGAGCTACTACTACTAAAATTACATTCCATGTATTCAGGTTTAGTTCTACTCAACCAAATGCCTTTAAACTCCAATATTGACCTCCATTATTCAAGTTTTTCCTGAACTTCTTCTCTAGTCTTATCGACAAAAAAGGATATCATTAGCGAAAATCACATACCAAGATATATCCTCCAGTAAATGTCTAATAAGAGCATCCAAAACTAAAACCATAGCTAAAACAAAAAAATATGGGCTTAAAGTCGATCCCTAATGTAATCCAATAGAAATAGGAAAATATTTGGTCAATCCTCCTGTTCGAACACAAGTAACAGCTCTAGTATACATATCTTTAATGACTTGAATATAAGTCATATCAATGCATTTCTTCTCTAAAACTCTCCAATGGATATCTCTTGGAACATTATCGTAAGCTTTTTCTAAATCAATAAAAATCATATGTAAAAATCATATGTAGTCATATGTAGATCCTCCTTAATCTCTCTGTACTTCTCCATCAAACCTCTCAATAAATGTATAGCTTCCATAACAGACTTGCTCAGAATAAATTCAAACTGATTATGAGAAATCTGTCATAAGTCTTAACATATGTTCAATTATCCTCTCCTATAATTTTAAAGTATTTAAAGTCTCCTATAATTTTAAAGTATGACACATCAACTTAACTCCTCTATAATTTGCACACTCGTGTGCATCCCCTTTATTCTTAAAAATGGGGACTAAAATACTCTTCCTCCATTCCTCGGGCATCTTTTTTAGTTTTTAAAATAATATTAAAGAGTTTAGTAAGCCAAGAAACTCTCAACTGACCTAAATATTCCAAACTTCAATTGGAATATCATCAGGTCATACAAATTTTTCACCCTTGACAATGGTTTTTTTTTAAAACTTTCTCAACTTCTTTTTAACTAATGCGATGGTAAAAATGAAATATTTTATTATTATTAGGGATATTAAGATCACTACAGTCGATCGTATTTTCAGAAACTTCATTAAAAAGTTTATCGAAATAACTCACTCATCTATGTTAAATATATTTATCTAAGAAAAGCACATTTTGATGTTCATCTTTAATACACTTTATTTGAGTTAAATCATCATTTTTATTTTCTCTTTGTTTGGCTAGTTTATAAACAATTTTTTACCCTTTTAGTATCTAATCTATTATAAAAATAACTAAAAGTAGAATTTTTAACGTTACAAATTGTTCTCTTAGACTCCTATGAACCATTTTATATTTTTCTCAATTCTCTAAGCTTTTACATCTAAACCAGTTTTTATAACATAACTTCTTATATTTTATCATTTTTTACACATTTTTATTCCACCGCCAATAATTTTTTTATAAAAAATTTTCCTTTGATTCTCCAATTACAACTTTTGTCACTTGTTTAACAGTGTTTGTTACTTTATCCCACATAGAATTTGCTTCTTCATGAACATTTCAAATCTCGAAATCTTGAAATTTACTCTTTAAAATAATTGTATTTGTGTCTATTAGGTGCCCCTATCTAATTATATGAGAATTGTGCCTAATATTCTTTAGTTTACAACTCATCATCTTGAAATCCAGAATTGGTAATCGATGTTGGGTATTTAAATTCACTTGGAAAGATCTTACAATCTTTATATTTTCGATGATCTCTTCTCATAATAAAATAATCTATTTGTGTATTATTAGATTCATTCTTATAATAAGTAATAATATACTCATCTCTACTCATCTCTTTTCTTGAATAACATATTAGTAATAACAAAATCATACGTTACAGTAAAATCTAATATAGCTCTACCTACATCATTAATCACTCCAAAACCGTAGCCACTATGAATATTTCTAAAAGATTCTACCACTCTACTGACATTTCCATTTAAATCTCCTCCAATAAAAAAATTTTTCTTCAAGAGGTATCATTTGTACTAAATCTTCTAGATCATTCCAAAATTTTTCTTTAGAACATATATCTAAACCTACTTGAGGAGCATAAATACTTATAATATTAAAAATCTTAGTATCAACAACAATCTTAAAGACTATAACTCAATCCCCAATTCTATTAATTTTTACAACATTATCTTTCAAAATCTTATATAATTACACCGTCATTTCTAGTGCGGCTTTTACCTGAATACCACAATTTAAAACCTAAGCTATTAATCTCCTTAGTCTTTTCTCCGACCCATTTGATTTCTTGAATGAATAAGATATTTATCTTTCTATGAATCATAATATCATCTAATTCCATTAATTTATAGATTTGAGTACTTATATTCTAAAATCATATCATAATATTAGTTTCATGGACTAACTTCTTTACCCGTATCCATCCATCATGTGGAAACTTTTGCTTATTTGACACTACCCCCGAACGCCGGTGTAGCAGCATTTGCACACATTTCATTGTATTCAGATCATATAGCGTGTCACTTCCAGAGAACGCCATAACATTTACACAATAGTTAAAAGGAATCATGTCATGATTTTTCGATAAATTTAATGTTGACTATCGACTATCTAACACAATCCTTCACTTTTCACATCTGGAACTTGGACCCTCCGATAACAGTGTTTGAGCTAATTACATCTAAATGCAATAAATCAAATGCATAGCAAGTGAATGTACTAAGACTTTTCTAATATACTCCATTTCAATGGACAAAACTAATAATCAAAATTTTGACCATATTTATTTTCTGTATAATAAATTATTTTACAACCAATCAAATTTTGAGTAAAAAGTAAACAAAACCAGTAGAAATATATACCAAAACATAAAATATAGGATTTCAATGACTAGCTATGCAGTGAATTCACTCAAGTAAATTAGTTCAAAGAAATCCAATCCAAACAAAAAAGTAGAGATTGTTTGGTACACTTGAGATCTAAGCAAGCTTTAGCTTTAAATCTTGCCAAAAGAAATTTTGGGGACTTAAAATTCCATAGTTCTAATAAATTCAATTTCAAGCTAACAATTGGTTAAATCAAAAATTTATTAAATATGCAATTCATAAGAATTGAAAGATTCAAATCCCAAAGAAAATAGTAAACAGCATGATTCAACATTAATCATGCCAAACAATTTATAGATTTTAAACCTATCAAGGTTCACTAAATATGGATTTATAAGAGTTACTGAATCCTACTTGTAGCTGAACTAATATGATATCATTTCTGAGATCACGACAAATGGCAATTCGAAGATGTCGGCAACTCCAGAAATTTGATGGGAGAGAAGTAAAAAAAGAGCACAGCATAAAGAAGAAACTTACCTTGGCTTTTCATTCATCCCAATGTCTCAAAATGGAGGCTACTTATAGATGTATAAGAATTCTTATTCATTATTATTAAATAATTAAATACTCTTATTAACCTAATACAAGAATTAACAATCCCACAGTATACTATCATTATCAATCCCTTCAAAAACACCTTACCCACAAGGTTGAGAAAGACACAAAAATACGAAAAGGTGGGATGGTGGAGAGTCGTCGATCGTAGGAAAAAGGAAGAAGTTGAAAACAGAGCCAATCTAGATATGTTTTACTCAAACTTTCTCGTCTTAACTGAATATTTCTTAAAGCATCTATTACCGAAATATTAGGGGATTGGTAGATTATTGAAGAGGTGGATAAGGAGAGCCAACATATGTTGATGGATGAGGTTCTTTCCCGTAAGGATTGCTATGTTTGATTTGATCATCTATCAGATGATTGCCAAAAAGAACATTTCTGAAGGGAGAGTAGAGTTGGTGGTGTCTGGCGAAAAAAATGTAACAACAATAGAGACGAAAAGTGGTTTGACACCTTGAGGAGGTGACGGTGACCTACGAGATCTAGCGAGGCCATATCTGCCTGAAAGCAGCCATTTAAGCAAGGGAGTGGAGAAGGACCTGGTGGCTCCAATGACAAGGGAGGGTGTAGATCGATTTGGATGTAAGATCGATGCAAATCCCAATAAAACTAGTGCAGGACTGGAAGACAAATCTTAATGGAGTGTGTGGATTCACAATGTTGAGTGTAGACCAGCAGACAAGAGAGTTGGATAGCAAAAAGGAGAACAAACTTGAATGGAGGCGAAATCAAATCATGCTAAGAGAGCCAAATCTTGAATGGAAAGAATGGCAATAGCAGGCTTCGCAATGAAATCTTGAAGGTTGGAGACAAACCTAATAGGACTGTGGGAAGAAGGGGCGCAAGCTTGGATAGAGGGTTGAGTGTTTTGCGACGCCAATGCAAAATGTGATGGAGAATAACAAGAGCTAGCAATCATGGATGAGATAATGAGATGGTGAAAGAGAAAAACCTTTTAAGTATGACTTGGTGACGAAGCCAAATCGTGTGGGGCGAAGACAAATGTGGGGAAGACATTTCTCAACATAAGCACCATTAATATGATCCCATTTCAAAGATCACAATAAAAAACAATTCGGGGATTATAAGCACCTGTTTGAGGATAACATTGGTAATGCAGTCGGATTGTGTGGGGAGGACACGATGAGGACGCGATGAAGTGAAAGAGACTTTTCGACATAAGCACCATTAATATGATCCCATTTCAAATATCACAATAAACAACAATTCAGGAATGATAAGCAAATCCAGAAATTACATGAGGGAAAATCAAAGAGAAGAACACAGATTAGAGAAGAACCTTACCTTATCTTTTCATTTGCCCAATGTCTCCAAATGAAGGTTATTTATAAATGTACAAATTAGTTATACAATATTAACAAACTAATTAATTACTCTTATTAACCTAATACAACAACTAAGCATCCGACAGCATACTATCATAAACAGCCCTTAAATAGTCCAAAAAATAATATTGATTCCTATAAAAGTAGCATGAGGCGAAATAAATAAACAAAGCACTTCTTCACAAACAAGCCTGGAATGATAACATTAACTACATGCCTCAAATTTGGAATATCAAATCCATTTATCAAATCGTGAACCCAACTTCAAGCCGATTGCTTCCATATGGCATTAAATCAAAAGAGAAAAAACATCAATCAATTAATACGAGCATTCCATCCCTTACCATCAACGAAGTACGAAGAGGAAGGCCACCCACGTCGGGTGGTACGAGAGAGCGCCTCCTCTTCGGTGAGTGACTTCTCAGAACGTGCAATAACCCCAAGTTCGAAGCCATGGCCGCGAGGCCTCGGAGGAACCCAGTAAGAGGATCCAGGGACGAAGGGGATCCATGCCGGGGCCGATTTCTGTATGACAAGTACCTGGATCGCGTCCTCCAGCCTCCGCAAGCTAAGGACCTCCACCTCCACGTTTGTAGAGTCTGTCCCCTGGCCGAGCTCTACTTCAATGAGCTGCCCAACCTCCGGCCGGTCAGAGCGCAGGCGAACGCCCACGAAGCGCCAAGGCAGCGGCCGCACGACAACGCCGGGTCCGACGTAGCCTAAGCAATGACTGGAAGGCGAAAGCTCACGGCCTACAGATTGCGATTCGCGGATTAGGGTTCGGGATAAGAATCGTGCCATCGGACGAAGGAAATGTAAATGTAGGCGCTCCGACGAGGTGAAGCGCTTGGATGTTAAAAAGCTGAGAATTGGGCGTGAGAATTATTTGTTCCAAATACAATGGGTAAAAGGCAAATTCAATATCAAAAATCTGTGAGCACAAATTTTAAGAAAATTTGATGGTCCGTGAACAAGTCTCTTAATTAAAAAGAAATGATCAGTAAGTCTCGTAATTAAAAAAAATGATCGATAGAATAGTCGATCAATGATCAGTAAGTCTCGTAATTAAAAAAAATGATCGGTAGAATAGTCGATATTGATCCACTTGATGAAGATAGGGAAGTCAACCCGATGGATCCTGACCCAGTCGAGAGCCATTACTCTCGACTCACTTTCCCCCAAAACTCAGTTTCATCGGTGGGGTTGATCTAATGCGCGAACCAATCGAAAAGGGCCGCATAAACATCGGTCTATGTATTCAAAATTCTATAATAGCCCTCATTTTCTAATTGAGCAATGGAATATATGTAATTTCACAATCATACCCCCTATACCGATAATAGGGGATCATTTATCGAATAAAGATTACACATTCTTAGTCTTCATTGTTTTGTTCTCTCTGTATTTCTCATTCCAGTTAAACGCTTTATTACTTGAGTGTGTTTCTCATATAGTTTCGAATTTAACATCTTAAAAGGTGCAGTAATAATGAATTCACACCAGCAATAAAAAGAGAATCATGACAAGGAGAATAAAGTCACTTGTGAGACGCAATAGACATCGATTGCACTAAAGAGTTGTAGAGAGACTCGTAAAGTGAGAGATTTAGGAGCTGAGGGATCAAATAGTGGGGCAGACTATAGAAGCTCACAGAGCCGTGATGGCTTAATGAGGGGAACATGTCCAATGAGAGCATAACCGCCCTTGGGAAGAAGAGCTGGTGCATAATGGCAAAAGGCCAAATTATGGCATAGAGAAGGTCGGAGATTCACAATACGAGGATAGTGGTGGGTTCGCGCTGGTGGATAGGTAGCAATTCGGGTGCGCTGACTCCCCACACCAGCTAAGGAATGTGTTCTCTCTTCAGATCTTCAGAGCTAAACCCCCTAAGAAATTCAAAGTCCCATCACTAGATTCTTATAAGTGTTGGAGTGATCTGATAGACCACCTTGCATTGTTTGAATCATTCATTTATCTTCTCTGAGTCTTTGACGCACTAAATATTATTTGTTTTTTTTACCATTTTGAGGGCAACGGGACTCAGATGGTTCAATGGATTGACAGTGAGACTGGTCATCTGTTTTGTTGATTTTAAGAGAATATTTTTGGAGCATTTTGTCAGCAACCAAAAACCTAAGAAGTGCTCACATGCCCTATGGCAATTTAAGCAAGGGCAAAATGAGAGCTTGCGCTCTTACATCATGTGATTCCAGAAAAGAGATGTTAAAGGTAAGGGACCTGGATACCGGGCAGGAACATGCTACCTTTACCTAAAGCAAAAGGGGAGAGAGATTTTGATATGACCTCGGTGTGATGGAGTCGAAAAACTTAACTAAAATGTTGAAGATGGCCAATAAACACATTACCTACCAAAGAGAATGTCATCAAACTCTACCATAAACATGAATTATCATATCAACGTCCTCTGAACAGAACAATGAGTAGATGCCTAAGGAGAACTTACACCTTCCATAAGTCTTTAGTATGAAGACAGTCAGCCACCTCGAGACAACAAACAAACTGACCAAAAACATCAGTAAAGAGGTTAGGTGAGAAGCCATGACCTATGTCCAGTGGCCAGCTCAACATTATGAGCAACCTTCTAACAATCACAAGAACCTGAGGGCCACTCCTTTTAGAGTGTCAATGGTTGAGTTAGTAGAAGCTATTCAAGAAAAGGAATACTTCAAGAAAGCACTACTAATGAAGGTTGGAGCTTCCTTCAGAACACCAACAAGTATTGTAAGTACCACAGGGGCCACGACCACAACACGAAGGAATGCAGATATCTCTAGAGTCTGATGAGCAGTTAGTTTTATTAGGTAAGCTCAAGGAGTTCATGGCTATAGGGGCAATGACTCAAAGGCAAGGAAAAGCCACAGTAATGGAAGTCCCAAATGAGCTTGACAAACAACATTCTTATAGTTGAGGTGGTACCCACTATTTTTGAAGGAGTGGATTCATCCCCACAAGCCAGTTAGAAGAGGCATTGAATAGAGGAAATTTGTTAGCTGCATTCACTCCCAAGTGATGTACCCATCCTCCTATTTTTCTTTAATGATGTTCACTTGGCCCCAAAGGGGAGCCTATATGGTGTTTTTTTTATTGTTGAGTTCATTATAGGCCTCAAAATATTTATATCTAAATGATCAGATGCCATATTTGAAGAATAATATATTATTCCAAATAATAGAAAAATTACCTTACAATGGATCTAATCATTTGAATGATGAAAATCTTTGTGATTTATTAATCTGCAAAACTAGAATTTTTCCCTTACCATACTGGTGTAAGATAAACTTTATTTTATTCTAGGGTTTGGTATCCCCATGTCAGGCCTCCCTCATAGTTAATTATTTCTCAAGAATAACTCCTAAGATTACTTTTGATTAAAGTTATGCATTATATCTCTCTTATTTATCAATAAATGTATGTGAGATAATAGATTTTAAGGACATAAATAAAAGGGTAGACTTAGATAATGGGTTGCTTCACTTGAGCATTAAAACTTCTTTACCCCTAGGGTTGAGCACAATAAATGAGAGTCAAATTGATATTATAAAGCTTGAATTAGAGATTCAAGTATGAGAGATAAATTTTTGAACTGAAATGAACTGAAATGGGTCTGATTTAAATAGGTGTGGATTTGATTTGAATTGGGTAGAGTGAAGTTGAGTTTATTTTGATATAATTGAATTGAGACACATCATAGTCTAAAGGGTAGTAAAGGGTAAGGATTTCGAGGTAGAGGTGAAACCTTAAACTAAATATCTCAAAACAAGAGGTTATAGGTAGACTAACCTAAATTTTAGAAAAACACGCCCGGTCAAGATGCCCATAGTTTTATATCATCTCGCTTACATAAATAGCCTTAGACTATTGACAAATAGAATAATAAGAGGTCTCCCTTATCGTCATAGCAAAAACTAAAGGTAATCCTTTCCGCTATAAAGTGGTTTTAAGTATCTGTGTTCATAGCACGAGCTACATCATTATTGAATACTCTTATAGTCCAAAGGGTAAGCTATTTTATTTTATATGTCCTAATCCTTAATTTTATCTATTAAGTGCCTAGTAACTAACATATGGCTTCTAGACTAGACTAATCTAGGATATATGTGATCCTAGGTTTTCATCTATGTTGACTATCGTAAGGTTCAATATTTGAGAAAAATTAGAGTTGGTTGATTTTAATTATTTGAGGGGTTTACTTTTTAATAAGTTGTTTGTTTAATTTTAAAGTTTATTAGTTATGAAGACAAATCAAGGTTCTTTTAGGGTTTTTCAGTTTTAGTTCTTAGGGTGTCAGTTATTCCAAAGATTCACAATTTTCTAGGGTTTACACTCAATTTCCCATCCTCAATTTTCTTATTTATCTTTCTCAGTATTTTCAACAGGTGTGGTCTAAGATTTCATACTCGGAAATATTATACTTACATATCATATTTGATTTCTTCTTTTTTAAACATGGCTTTATTCTTCATGAAATAGCCATAGGGCTCTCTTTAAGTATGTGTTTATATGTGTGTGTGTGTGTGTGTGTGTGTGTGTGTGTGTTCATATGCACACACGTTATATATTACGTAGGCATACAAAACAACATACACATACATATTTCTCTTAAGCATACACATATTTCTTAATTTAGAATTTAGGAAAGATAAGTTTAATGTTTAATTATATTTTGTTACATGAATTGATTAATTATTTAATTATTTATTTATTGACTTAAATTTTAAGTTTTAATTAATTTAAAATCTTTATAAATTTACTAAGGCTTTTATAGGTTAATGTTAATTAATTAAATTAATTAAGTAATTTTATTACTAAACTATGTTATAATGGTTCAATTGAATTTGCTTAAATTTCACTTAAATTATTAATGTTTTAAATAAATATTAACACTTTAATTAATTAATTAATAACTTTTATAGCTTCATTAGTTAATTTGTAAGTTAATTAACTTAATTAATAAGTTAGTAAAATAATTAGCAGCCTGCTATTTTTGACCACATAATTTAAGTTATTTAAATATTAGTTTAAATACAATTAGTGGATTAATTAGGTTATTAAAAATATTTTAATTCACTTTAAAGTTTTGGTTAAGGTGATTAAGGGTAATTAGAATGTAATTAAATGAATTTAAGTTTTATTTTTATCATTTTAGTGGGGTTCAATTTTATAGTTTTATCATTTTATCAAGAGTTAATTTTGTTTTTATCAAATTAAGGATGGAATACATGAGCAAAGAATAAAAAAAAGACCTATGGTTTTCATCAAAATGTATCACTTTTACATGCATAACATCAAGAAATTTAAAAAATTTCCATAAGGGTCATATATGGCTCTCGATTTTGATACTTTTGGACATGACATCATTTGAAATTGCATATAAAATTTTTACTCAAAAATTACAAAAAAATTGAATCAAAATCACATGATTAGAGGGAAAAAAATCAGTTTTGGAGTTTTAGGCATGTAAACAAGGTAATTTAACAAAATGATATCACATAAACATGGAACAATGCAATTAATAGAAAAGCCCTATGATCTTGCATGAAACATGGTGAATTGTACAAGTTAACATCAATGCAACATAATGTGAGAATTAAATGAAAATATTGAGGGATTTAAGTTAGTAAAATAATTAAATAAAAATATTGAAAATATGTGAGAAGACAATTAAATGAAAAGCCCCATCATTTGAACATATAACATGGATGAAAATATTGAGGGATTTAAGAGAAATAAAAAATGATAGATTTAAAATTAAACAAATAAACATGTAAAAGAGAAGTATAAATTTAAATTTTTTGGTGGATTTTAGAATTAAAAATGCAAATATGTGAGAAGATGAAGGAAGTTTGACTTTACATGATGAACACTTGAAATAAGATAAGAAAAGATGATTCATACCTTTACTTTGATGTGAATTCCTTGAATCTGATGTTCTTCCTAATTGCCTTGATGTTGCGCTATTTTTTGCCTTGGGGAAGAGAAGAAAGGTCACAATTGGTGGCCTGGAGAGGAAATTGCGAGAGAAGGAAGAGAGGAATGAAAATGAGGGAGATGATAAGAAGTAGTGAGGAATGAATGGGATGGAATGATGGGGAGTTGTGAGGTTTTCAGTCAAGTTGTGAAGTTAGTAGGGGCGGTTGGTTTTGAGAAAATGATGGTTATAAGGGATGGAGGACTAGGATTAGATGTGGGAGGGTTGGGGGGGAGCTTGATGATGTGGCATAATAAGGAATGATTCTGTGAATCAATGTGGTGGCAAGTGACTTAATGTCTTGGATTGAGCAGCATACTTCTGTCGGTCAACATTTTCTCAAAATAGTTTAATTTAATATGTATATAATTTTAATTTTAAAAATAGTATTTTTAATGTTGAAAAATGAGACAAAGGAGATCTCATATGCTTAATAGTTTAAGTAATCGAGTGCAACACCACAGATAATACACTAACCTAAGAGATAGGCATACTACTTGACGGTGAGCTAGATTACATAAGAAAAAAATTTTATGACATCTGTTTGGTCTGTGAACCTTCTATGTGTGACCAACAAGTTCCCCAACCTAACATAAAGACTATGTAGGGTTTATTTTGCTTGAGTTCCAACTTCCTTATAAAGACAAGCCCGTATAGTTAATTACATCTTAAATGATCGAATCCACCTAAGAAAACTCTTGATTAAGATCAGTGGATCCGTATTGACAAATTCAATGTTTAGGTTTTCAAGATTAGACATGAAAAGTCAAGTGGGAAAAGACCTAATAAGAACCGTTATTTTAGGAGTCTAAAGGAGGGAAGAGAAAGGGGATGACATTAATTCTGAGGAGAACATGGTGACTTCCCAAATTATCCCATTATTTAGCTACACATTTTAAAGATGATAATATTTAAATGTTCACTTTTGTCGATTTTATTTATTTAGGGCTTACACTTGCATAATACCAATCATGCAAGTAGACTGAGAAGATAGAAGGATTCATGTTGTACCGAACGACAACCTCAGAATCCTAAAAAGAGTTAGGACTTATAGCACACAACATGATTGTGCAAAAGCCTAAAGATAGTGTGAGAATTTACGTCATGCTAGACAACCCACTTTCAGTTCTTATAGGTCATGTTGCTTAAGTCTAAGAAAAAATTTGTTGAAGTAGATCTGCTTAATGTTTTGTCTTGTTTTGTTGCTTGAAGCTGTCCTTCGTCAACTTGCTTCCTTGTCGTGTTGCCCATAAAATTTGCTCCAACCTCCTTGAAGTAGCATCTTCAGGTTTAGGGTTTTATATGTGAACATGAAATATTGTTAGTTTGGTGGCTTGCCGCAGTGTGCCTCTATTGCGGCAGATTTTTGTCTGTTACTTTTGCAAATATTTTTCAATATTAAAAAATACACACAATTGTTATCATAATAAAAATTCAATATAACCCCAACAAAAATAACATTAATAAATAATTTTATCTTTTAAAAATATTTAAACTGTCAAATCCTTTAATACTAACACAAGTATGTGTATCGCTCAAGTAATAAAGGGCTCTAATGGAGTCCTAGATATTGATCACACAGAGAAGTTGGAAATGCTTATAGGTAAATTCTTATAATTATAATTTAAATCACAATTTAAACTACAAAACTAAAGTATGAAATTTGAATCTAAAGCAATTTAGTGTATGCTAAATAAAATGCAGTTAAAAGAATTAAGTTAATTAAACTAATTGCTAAACTTTCAAAAGTAAACTTACAAAATCTATACAAAATTTTTGTGATTAAGAGTTCAAATTTAAGAAAGCATCATTCCCCTTTACAATTGGTATATGGATTGTGAAGAAATTAAAATTATTTACAAATATATAAAATTATTTTGTGTTAAATAGAAGCAATCCTATTTTTTACGCTCTTC
>NW_018165227.1:777942-820974 GCF_001263595.1 Phalaenopsis equestris
GTATAAAGAACATTGACTAATCTAGAGTTTGGTCCCTAATTCCATGGTTAGGTTGGGTAGATACTGGATGTCACTCTAGAGTTCCCACTACTCCTTCAACTGAGGGCTAAGAATCTTGCATTAGTTTCCAATCAACTGGACCAAATTTGGGATTTTAATCTGTCACCTTAAAATCTCCAATTATGCATCCAACAAAATATATTTCTCTATTTATTTGCACTCAACCCCATGGATGACATTCTCTCTCATGGAATCAAATGTGACTCTCACTATGTTGTAAAAATCAAAGTCCTTTTGGATCATATGTTTCTCAACTCATCTTAACATTTCAATTGGTCAAATCGAAAAGTAAATGAAGATCGGAGTTCAAATCATCACAAATTATTGATATTTAAAACCGTATAAAACAAATTCAATTTTTCACAGAACCATATCTCAAAGTAAGGAGAAAATAAAGAAGACTACTCAGAATTTACGAGAAGGAAACAACAAAACACAGATTTTATATATAAAAAAAGTTTACAAAAATAAAGAAATAAAAGACGCAACTTATCTCACAATCCTTCCCAAGAAAGTCCCTAGTAGTTCTTTTCAAGCACTTTTCCTCTTTACAATCACTCTCAATTCTCTCTTAGAAGTCTCTTAGAAGTGTAATGAAAACGAAGAAGAAATCTGTCACCTTCCCTCTCCTCTTACAATCCTTGAAGAAAATCTCTAAGCACTTGACTTTCTCTCTCTCTCTCTCTTCACACCTCCTTTGAACCTTCAAACTCTCTTCCTTCACTGCTCCTACGCTCGCTCCTTCATGCCCTACACTTCCCTCCTTTTATTAGAGGCTATCTTCTTCCAAAAATAATTTAAAATTCTCTCCAAAATTATATCCAAAAGTCAACCCTTTTGAATTTCAAAAGATATGTCTTTTGATCCAAGAGACATATATGTCTTTTGAAAAGATATGTCTTTTGATCCAAGAGACATATCCCTTCATAAGAGAATCTTCCAAAGTGTCTAGTTGCATCGAATCACTCCATGCATGTGAATATAAAAGTTTAGGTGGTAGATGTATAAATCCATAAGAATAAAGTAGTATGGATGTAAATATATAGAATTTGTGTGGTGTGCATACAATATATATAAAATTTGCATAACATGTATGTAAGAATTTAGGAAATAAAATTATGAGCATGTAAATATATAAGATTTGAGTGGTGTGTAACAAATTCTTGATTTTAGGAAAGTAAATACATAAGATTTAGATAATGTAAGTGTAAATACCTAAGAGAGAGAAGGAAAGCTTGGGAGTTTGTTCTATTTTAATTTTTATTTTTTTGAATGAGGGGAAGCTGCTCGACTAGGTGTGGAAGAAGACAGGAAGTGTGGAGTTTCGGGGGTTTTTTCTTGGGAGAGGAGGTGGAGAGGAGAGCAGTAAAATATCAAATAAGAGAAGGAGGATGAGGCTCACGACTAAAGTACAAATGAAAAAAAAGAAAAATAGAGAGAGAGAGTGGAGGGAGTCAAAATATAAGAGAGAGAGAGAGAGAAAGAGAGAGAGAGAGAGGAAAAATAAAATAATGGAGAGGGGATAGTAAAAATAAAAGCAAGCTCTTTCTCTTCTCCCTTAAATTTTAATATATATTATATTATTATTATTATTATTATTATTATTATTTGTCATGAGAGATTCGATTTTCTTTGGGGAGAAATGACTTTGGATTACTTTTTGTATAGTTTTGGACTTTGTATGATAATTGTTTGACCATACTTTTCATGAGGATTAGGCTTTATGGGAGCTTGAGTGGACAATTCTCAATCATAGAGATTAGTGCTTAAATATGGGTTTAGGTGAAACATGAGTAGAGTTAAGTGCTTTTAGGGGATCTTAAAATAGAGTTCTACCTTTGCCACTTAAATAGTGGTGGCATGCACATGACTAAGGTGGCTCACATGTGGCTTGAGTAAGGCTTCATGGTTTTTCCTTAGCTTGGACAATTTTCATGAAAAGGTATTTTATAATTTTTGGGTACTTTATGGAAAATGGTCATGAGTCTTAATATGAAAGATTTCAATTATAATGTATGGTAGCATAAGGATTAATTCAATTAAATAGATGATGAGATGAAGGTTTATCCTGTGTGCTTTTGAATTATAAGGGAAGATGGGCTTGGATCATGGGCTTTTTGAAATTATTCATGAAGGACTTGAATTTGGGCATTTGAAAATTGATCATGGGTATTTGAAATTGGGCTCAGGAATATGTCATGGTGAATTTCATAAATTGAGATAAAGAGTTTTGATAATTTAAGATAATGATGAAATGGGGGCAATTTGGGAATTTTGGGTGAAATTTAGGCATTTTGGGAATTATTAGAGATTTTGGTACTTTTGGGAAATTTTGCCAATTTTACGGTAATTAGGTAACTTGGGAAGGTTTTAACTGATTTTTGGTGGAGAATTGGGTATTTGGGCTATTTTGGAGGAGTTTGAGAATTTGGAAGTATTTTGGTAATTATGGAGAAATTTTGGGAAGAGTGAGCAAGCAAGCCATGAAGCCACCCTAAAGCTACAATAGCCATATGTGGACTCATTTTAGATTCTCTATATGCTGGTCCTAGCCATCTTAGCCAAATGCTGAGGGCTTGGGTCCACCCACATGAGTTTCCAAAAGGAGTAAGGAGGTTGGTTAAGTGTAAGTGATATTAGGGTTTGAGGTGTGTGAGAAGTTGGTGGGTTCAAGTGTGTGGGTGCAAGTCAATGCCACCTAGAGTCAGAGGATGCTCCTAAGGCCTCATATTCCTAAATGGTCTCAATTTGAGCTTTCTCATGTTGGTTCCAACTTTCTAAGTGCTAGAGACCAAAATCACACATGTAAAACTTCAAAAAGAGTAAGGAAATGGCTAGAATTTCTATAAGGTGGGTGTCAGTACTAGTCCTCTAAGATAGTCAACAAGAAAGTCTTATGGTTAGATCCTAGACTTCTAAAGAAGAGATTGACCATACCTAAAAAAAATGAGGTTAACATCGTCCCAATTATGTTATGAGTTTTCTAGGTTGCAATGGTGCTCAGTGTAATCTTGATGTCCTAATTAGCCCATGAGTAAGGAAAATGATTATTCACTTAATGTTATGTTAAGAGTTGTATAAATAAGCACCCCTAGGGGTATATTTGACCATTAAGGAATTTTACACTCTTGTCCCACAATTAGGTTTAAGCTTGTTGAGCTTTGAGATGTTTCACTCTTACTTATGTGTGTTTCTTAACAATTCCTCAAATGATATTAAATTAAACCTGTATCACTACTGAGCTCTTGGGGCTTAAGGGTAGATTTGTAATTTGAAAAAGTTTTATAAAAAAGTGTGTTTGATTCTCATTAGAAATATTGAACTATGTTTAACCATTAACTAGTTTATTGATCTCTTAATTCATACCCCTCGCCCTTGGATCATCCAAATTTTCATTCTTCCTATAGCCAACAATTTAAATAATTATAATTTTATCCTTTATAGAAAAGGTTGTGAGTGGGTTACTACCCTTACTTGCCCTTTATGTTTCAATCACTTTAGTAGGTTAATCATCTTATTTTAATACTTTTCCCTTCTGGTTTAGCCAAAAAATTTGATTAAATTAGGGTTAGGGTGTAAAATTCCTAAATCACAATTATACCCTTAGAGTTTATAGTTCATAACTCTTATATTTGAATTCAAATGGTCATCAAACTTTGTTGACCACTTACTCTTGGACTAAATAAGACATTAAAGAAGGAACTATATTTTTTTAATTTTATTTATTTTTATAACTATTTTTAATCTATAATTATGAATTTCTAATTTTAATTAATTTAATTATCCAAAATCTACTCTCTATCCTTAGGAAAATTTTATATTGTTATTGAAAGTAATCGGATCACTTGGAGTAATTTTCATGATTTTTTGAATTGTCTTTAAATTTTTATGATTTTTTAACTTATTTAAATAAATAAATAAATAATATTTTTTTATTAATCTCTCTAACTTCATTGAACTCAAAGAACTTGATTTTATGTTTTTTGAATTTTATTTTTTATAATTATTTTATTTAATAATTTTTAAAATTATAAGAAAATGCATTTAAATACCCAAAATACATTTTTTTATCTCTAAAAAATCAAAAAAGCACTTAAAAGTTGTTGCCTCTAATCAGGGAAAATTTTGTGACATTTTGATATGTATTTATACTTTTGTAATTTTTAAATATTTTTATCCTTTTTAATTAGAAAAATACCTTAAAAATATAATTTTTATTCTAATTCCAATTTTATTTCCCCTAACTCTCTTTGACTTCAGCGAGTTCACCAAACTTATTTTTGTGTTTTTCTAATTTTTATTTTATTTTTTATAAGTATTTTAATGGATAATTAGTGAAATAATGAGAAAAAAAATTAGGTGATTAAAATAAATTTTCTACCTTTAAAATTTTTATGGGATCATTTTAGGGTTATTTCCTTAAATTAGAGAGATTTTTATGATATTTTGAAACATAGTTATTTTTTTATAATTTTTTATGATTTTAAAGTAGGGAAATATTAAAAAATATGTTTTTTTTTTAAATTTAGATCCCATTTTTTAATTTTCTTAGGTCCCTCTGACTTTAGTGAAATCATTAAACTTGATTTTATAAATATTTGATGTATATTTTATTTTTTATAATTCTTTAATTAAAATCGAGATGATAACTTAATTAATTATGGCTTTTAGGGTTAGGGATGCTTTTTGACCTTGAAAAAATTAGAGCATTCCTAACAACAAGAGTAACAAACCCTAAGAATTTCAAGCCATTATGATAAATATATGATAAATATTTAATTAATTATGGATTAAATAAGTTTTAAAGTAAATAAATAATTAAAAATCACAAAGTACATAATGATTTTTTTATTTTAGGCTTAATGGATTCTCTTCTATTCACTGAGCACAAATGTATTTTTATTTTATTTATTTTATTTTTTTACACCAAGATATGATTTTTTAAATGCATATTTCATTTTCTGCATTTAAGTAAATCAAATTACTCCTATATTCCTACTTAATCACACAACAACCACCTCATCCTTTGCGTCTCCGAAAGTCCAAGCGCCACCGCTCCATTGGTTGCACTTTACACCTGGCTGCTATGTGTGCCCTCAATCATGTGTTGTATCAGTTTGATCCTTAATTCCCATTGATTTAAGCCATTCGTTTCAAATACATGCGAATGGACGACATTTGTTCATCATCCTAAATCAGCCCTGACCAAAGAACTGTCCACACTCAAATGCTTAGATCTCTCTCGATAATTAATAAAAAAGATCAGGGTTTATTCCTACACCTTCATATGAGTAAGGAGAGCACATCTATACGGCTAGGTGGACATGAATTGTTCATTCTTTTCATAAGAGACCAAACCGAGGAAAAAATGAGAGTTTTCAAGCTATATCTTTGTTTAAGAGCCGAGGCCTCAATTGGATGGGTTGAGAAGCTTTGCCTTGGTTCCAAGAACCACCTCCAAGTGTTGATTTGCTCTATGTTTGGGTCTAGGTATGGCCTAGACTAAATGGTGGATCAGGTGTGGTCTAGAGCTATGTTAGAGGGCTCGGGAAAGGGGCTTTAGATTGGAAAACTAATTTTAGGCTTTGGGGAAGCTTTTGAATGGGTTATTTTGGAGTTTTATGGAGTTTGGTGTAATGAAAAAAAAAATTTCAGGTTTTGAGCTTTAAATATAGGGTTTCTCAGTGGGAAAGAAGGGGTAAAAATGATTGGGATGACTTTTGTATGAGTGTGATAAAAGTTTGAAATGATTTTGGCAGAGCTTTCCCAAGGTTTGTGTGTTTCTTCCCTTTGACCATGATGGGTTGGTGTATTTATAGGCCAAGAATTAAAGTTTAATTGGGTTGTCTAGTGGGTGGAAGATGGTGCTTATGTGGTGCTGAGGTGGAGATAAGAATCCAATTGGAGTGAACCACATTGGATGGGTAGAATTTTGAGTTTGGGCATGGTGGTGCCCCTCAGGTTTGGATTTTTGGGTGACAATGGTGGCTGGCTAGGCCATGGGAGGTCCCCATTTGGCTGAAGAAGCTCAGGGGTGGAGAGTTCTAAAGTCAATTGTGTGGTGTCATGTGTCTAAGGGTTAGATTTAAAAGGAAAGGGTTTGAATTAATTTTGGGGAGTTTGGGATGTTCAAGTTATGTATTTGGGTTGGGTTTATCCACTAAGGTGGCTAAGGCAGGTGGTGATCAACTTGATTATTGTGGTCAAATTCCCATCATTTGGATTTAAATTAATTTTAAGTTTTAATTGAATCATTAGAGAGGCTAAGCACTTTTTTGGGGATCTTGAAAGAGGTTTCCTAGTTTGCTATTTTTGGCATGATGGCTCACATGAGGCTTGTACATGGTTTCATGGCTTCCATGTGGCTTTGTCGGCACTTAAAAGTTAAGGAGTTGCCCGTTGGAAGTTGTCGGTCACCTGAATCGAAATCCCGTCGCCCGCGTCGGAAAGACATTTAATTTACTTATATATATATATAAGTTTAGAAAAATGTGAAATCAAATTGATTCCATATCTTTCATAGTTTAAATGAAAGAGCACTACACATCAAGCCATGTATATATCTCAAAAAATAAACACAAAACTTAAGAGTGAAGCTCAATCAAATAAACTATGAAAGACATCTATTTGGTCTGCGAAAATCGTTTTATTTATAAGCCGACAAGTTCCTTTATTTAATATGAAAAATTAAATAGGTTTTATGTTAAGCTCAGTTCGAAAAAACTTCCTATAAGGGCAAGCCCCTATAGTTAATTACATCTTTGATAATCAAAGTTACCTAAGAAAACTCTCGATAAAAATCAGGGGATATTATCTACAAGGAGTTAAAAGGAATAGGACTTTTCAATGAAATCAGAAAAATATGCGTGAAAGGAGAATGACTCAAATTTGGAACACATATTGTAGAATTTAAAGAAGGAGAGACTAGGGGATATCATAGATCCGGAGAAGAGTCTCAGTGACTTCCCAAAGTGACTTCCCAAGCTACCCTATAAAGCTACCCTATAGTTTGACTTCAATTTGGAGGAGAAATATTTAAATGTTCCATCCTGCATTTTTATTAATTATGGCTTACATTCATGTGAAACGACCACACAAATAACCTGAAAGATTGAGGATTTAGGTCGTGACGAACGACAACCTCAGAATCCTAAAACAAGTTAGGACTTACATTCGTGTTAACTTAATGAGTTCCATAATTTCATTTAGACCGTGGGAAGTCTCGCTAGCAATCGAAGGTTACCTCCTCCGAGGGATTCCCGATTATCCGATAGAGACATCTTAATTTTTGTTGCAATTTTTATTTTTTGATGTTTGTGATTAAATTTTGAGTTGTCTTATATTTTGAATGTTATGACAATGAATTTTATCTTATTTAATTTTTAAGTTTTGTTTTTTGTTGTGCTGTTATCCTAACAATTTTGGTTTTGGCATGCAGGGTGACATCGTTTTTCAACATGCAAGTTCAAGATAAAATGTACGGAAAGGTAAATGCAATAATTTAAAAGTGTACCTGTCTATTCTTCTTTTCCTCCACCTAAAAGGTTAGCTTTGGCAGAGTATATATATAATTTTTCAAAGAGTTGAAATTTCTGGAGTAGATGAAGGTATAGCTACCAGACCCCTACCAGACCCCAAGTTACGACTTCAAGTTACGACTTTATTGAGCCTCCGAAGATCTTAGTGGGTGATTTTAAAATGAAATATGACAAGCATAATTTGCCCTTCAAAATATCCAAAAGATTTCAAAGTGTTCGGGGAATGACCCTGAACTACTTCGAGGATCTCAGGATTCGAGGATCTCTTGAATTATTTCAAGTTCATTTAGAACTTCATCATATTATTTCATTAATCATCCAAGGTTAGAGTGTGACTACCCCATTGGCCAGTGAAGCTGGAAAATTCAATTATCCCAAGGATAAGATGCTTAATCAATTTGATATTTTACTTTACTCAAGTCATTAAAGATTTGGTGCTCATCACAAAATGGGCTTGGAGTGCTTAAAAGGTGTTAATCATTAATCATTTCTAAACTCCAATGAATAGGTTTAAATATTAAGCTTAGCTCACTACCAAGCCCTTAATAATCTCAAAAGGGGAAGTTGTAATTGTAAAAAAAATTTAATTTAAATGATAGGTATCCTTATCAACAAATCATTTATCACTAATCATGGGCTAGAATTAAGTGAATTATCATCTTCTTAGTTTAAACCCATCACTTTAGGATCATTTAATTTTTGGTTAACTTCCAAAGAGGTAATTCAAGAAAATACAATTTTATTCTTATTATGCAAATGTGACAAGTTGGTTTCTACCTTTAATCCATTGCATTTCAATCATCCAATATATTTATTAAGGATCAAAATTACCCATCCCCAATGGTTAACCCTAAATTCCGGTTAAGGCACCAAAGCCTAAAATTACTATCATACCCTTGGGGCTCCTCACCTTATAATTCTTCAAGCAAAATTCAAATGGCCTTGAAAATATTTGAGTATCCTATCCATGGATTAACTAAAATATCAGAGAGGAAAGTATGTTTTTTCAAAATTTGATTTAATTTAAATGTTAATTTATTTAATTAATCAAAATGAAGTTTTGATTTATGAGAAAATTATTGGAGGTTTGTCTAGGTCAGAAGAATACTTAGACAAAATTTTATGATTTTTTAAATAATATTATAAATATTATAACTATTTAAATGTCATTTTTAATGACTATTTAAATACAAAATATGTTTTAATCTTCAAAAATCACTTTTAACCATTTATTAAACCCTCATAAGTTCAAGAAACTCAGAGGAACAAATTTTATATTTTTATTATTTATATTTAATTTATTATTATTTTCTTTGTGAGAAAATATGGAAAATACATTTTAGGCCTTTAAAAAATTTATTTTTAATTTAGAAAAATCAAGAAAAATATTTTAAGGGGTCTCAAGTGATCAGGGAACAATTGCACACATTTCTAGCTATTCTTTTTATTTTTGAAAATTTTGATTATGTTAATTATTTTTAATTCAAAATATACTTTAAAAATAAATTTGAATATAGCCACTTATGCTTGAATATTTTATTTTTATTAAATGCCCCTGATCACAAAGAGCTCAGAAAACTATTTGTCATAATTTTTCTAAGCTTATTTAATTTAATATAATTTATTTTATACAAAAATATTATTTTTACTTACAAAATCCACTTTAATAGCCAAATCAACTTAAACAAATTTGAAATATTTTTATGGTGAGTTAAAATGATTTTTATGAATAATGTAGAGTTGATTTTGTCAATTTTCAATTTATGTTTAATTTAAATAAATTAAAAGAAGGTAAAAATATTTAATTAATAACATAAATATACAAAATTATTCAAATCATCACAATATTTTTCATAAGCTCCTCTGACCATAGGAAACCTAACAAAACTGATCCCATAATTTTTTTAGGGATATTTTAATCTATATGATTAAATAATGCCAAAATAGCCACTTATGCTTGAAAATTAGGGTTAGAAGCACAGAGGTGCTCTTTGATATTAAAAAAAACCAAAGAAGAAGCCCTCTGTCATGAGGAACCAACCCTAAAAATTTCAAGCTATGGTGATTATTATTTAATCATAATGAATTAAAATACCTCAGAGAGTATTTAATTAATAAAAAATTATATACTTAGTAAATAATTTTTATTTTTAGTCCACATTACTCTCCTCTGTTCACTGAGCAATTGGGTATTTTTATTTTATTTTTATGATTTCTCTAGAAAAAGATATAGATTTTTGAAAATCATACATTTAAATAAATTAAAAAAAAAACATATTTTCCTACTTAAACATGCGGTGCCAACTCAACCTACGGCGGCTCCAAACTCAGATGCGGCGCTTCGCTATTTGACTCTGACATCCACTTCAGCTGCCACACGGCCCCATTTTCGCACTAAAGATTCGTCTGACTCGATCTTCTCTGTTGATTAAATAAACGTACGGTTGGACTGCTCCCCATTATCGTCCTCAAATGACCTAGCCCGAGAACCGTTCAAACAAAAACCTTAAGATCTTTGTCTAGACTCAACCAAATTGCATGAGGTTTTTTTTCTAAACCTTCAGCTACTCAAGTATAACATATCTATACAGTTAATTAAGCATGAAATCAAGCTATTACACATGGAGAATCAAAATGAGCTCAGTTTAGGGTTGAGATTCAATACCTTTATCTGAGAGGGGAGACCTCAATCAGATGGTTGTGGTAGCTTTGATTGGGTCCAACAAACCTCCAGATGAAGTGTCATGCCCTGGTGAATTCTATAGCTATGTTTTTTACCAAGCTCGATTTCAGGTGTTGATCAAAGTCTATGCTAGGGACTCTCTGTGATGGGGCTTCTATGGGGAATCAACTCCTCTCACTGTGGGGATGGTGTGTGCACAGTTGATTGAAGTTTGGTGGAGTGTGGAAGTGTGGAGAAATCTATCCTGGCTCGAGTTGAAATTTTGAGCTCAAAATTGTGCTCTCACAGGGGGAACCAGAGGGGGAAAATGGTGGGCTTGAGCTGAGGTGGGCTTGAGCTGAGGGGGCTTGAGCTGAGGAGTTCTTGGAGAGTCTCTAGTGAGATTTTGGTAGATCCCCAAGTATTTTGATGCCCTCTCCTTTGGCCATGGAGGGAGATGTTTAAATAGAGGAGCTTGGGGTGGCCACCAGAGGCAATCAATGGGTGCAATTAATAGCTTATGTGGAGGGCTGCAAAGTGCTAAAGGCCAATTGGAGCTAGCCAGCTTGGATGGGTGTAATTGGGTTTTAATCAATGCATGGAAGCTCTTGGTTTTGGCTCCTCCAGAAACTACGGTGGTTGGCCATGGCAGCCTTGGCAGGGGAGGTGCTCAGGTGGCTCAGAAACCTCAGGGGAATCTGTCACAACAATTAATTTGGCCTGGTGATGGGTTTTGGCAAAAATATCTTTGGCTTAAGCAATTTAGGAAACCAAATCCCTTGATTTAGGGGACCTTTGGTTCATGGCTTACCTAGGGTCGGCTAAGTGGGTCTACCTGGTCACTAGGGTCCATGTAGTGGCTGTGGTGTCATTAATTTGGTCACCTTGGCATGACTAAGTCAATTTAGGTGCATGGTTTCAATTTGGGTCAAATTGTCTTGAAGTTGGGTTTGGGTTAGGCTATCCATGAAATTGAGGCCAATTAATTGAGAAATTTGGTGTAGATTATTGTCATGAAGTGTTTAGAAAAGATTTGGAGTGATTTTGAATTGATTTGGTGGTTCAATTTGAGGGATTTTGGGCATGTGATCAAGTTAGGGATGTTGAGTTAGACTTGAGTTTGAGTTGGGCTAAAGTTGGGTTAAATCCAAATTGTTGGTTGAAAATTGTCTAGGGGAATTTCATGAAGAGTTCTCAACATCAATTGGGTGTAAATTTTGGGGTTTGGGTATTCAATTAGGTGACATTTGGAGACATGGCCAAATTGGGGCAAAATTGAGATTTTGGATTTAGCTTGAAATTGGGTGAAATTGAAGCTTTATAAAGGTCAATTGAAGGTTCAATTTGATGTTTGAAAACATTTCAAATAGTTTATAATGCACAATTGAGGCAATTGGATAGATTTGGGGTTTCAATTGAGTGGGATTTTGGTCTGGGTATAAATTAAGGCTTTTTGATTTGGGTTGAAATTGGACTCAAATGTGTGTCAATTGGACTTGGATTTGGTTTTAATTGAGTTTGATCATGATGATTTTGAATTTAGAGTTGAAATTAGATTAGGATCAAATTGGTGGACATTTGGGGTGAATTTGGGGAAATTGGGCCTTTAAGGGCAATTTAGGGATTTTGGTAAAAAAATGTTAAATTGGTCAAATTGGGTTCAATTGAAGAGTCCAAATTGTTTTTGGGGACATTTGGGATGATTTTGGAGGTTTTAGGAAAGTTTAGGCCACCAAAGGTTTTTTTGTAATTTTGACAAATTTTGGGGTATGTTGGTAATTTTGGAAATTTTGGGTGGTTTTGAGCAATTTGGGTAGTTTGAAATGATTTTTGAATAAATTTGGGTATTTTGGGTGAAATTGGGATTTTTGGCCAAATTTAGGTTTTGGAGGTGTTTAGGTAATTTGGGTAGATTTTGGGGGGGGGGGGGGGGGTAAAGGCTAAGTTGGATATTTTGGTGAAATTGGGATGCCAACCATCTTATATGAGCCATGTACCAATGGAATCCCCATTTGGGTCCTCTATGTACTAGTCTTAGCTAAACCCTAGCCTAGGGCTAGTGGGTCTAGAGGAGCATCTACATGAGTCTCCCAAAGATCAATGGATCAATAGTGAACAAATTTTTAGGTCTAGGGTTGTGAGTGAAAGTGAGTGCAAGTGAGTGAACTAGCTCCAGACCAACACCCAGAGTCAACCTTAAAGCCAGACAATCCTATGGGGATTCCCCTTGAGCTTCCTCATATTGACCCCACCTATTAAGTGCTAGAGGCTAGGACCAATATGTGGAACTTCAAGTTGAGCAAAGAATGATTTAGAGTTTTCAATGGTGAGGGTTCCTTTTCTAGTTCTCTAGGAGCAGTCAATAGGAAAGTTCTATGACTAGAACCTAGGCTACTAAAGAGGAAAGACTAAACCTCAACCAAAAGTCAGGTCAACAGGCTTAGATGAAGCCACATGGCTTGCTCATGTCTCATGTATAGCCTACATGGCTTACACCAAAGAAGGAGAGGGGATTCCTCGCTTTGAAAATATTTTTATGGCTTCCACTTTGGTTGATTAATCGTGAAGATTTTAAACTATAGGTTTGATTAAATTTGATGCAGGGGTTGAATTTGTCATGTGGACGTAGATTTAAGAGGATTTAGAAATTGAACTTGAGTTATGGGCTTTTGGGATTAAGTTAGTGGGCTTGTTTTTTACTATGGGTTTTGATGGAAATTGAAATCCACCATGGGTTTAATGAATTTAATAAATTTTCATGGTGAGATTTGAGACATAAGCTTGGTGAAATTGAACTTAGCATATGGGTTCAAATTTGGTGAATTAAAGGTATGGGGCAAACTTTTGTTTCTTTTGGGTTCAAAGTGAAATTATGATTAATTTGAATTTAGAGCTCATGGAAATTAGAATTGAATTTGGAATTGAAGGAATTTTACTTTTAATTTTAATTTGGGAGAATTTGGTGGAAATTTGGAATTTTGGGGATTATGGGTAAACTGGGTAGAAATAGGGTAATTTGGAAATTTTGGTCAATTTTGAGGAATTTTGGGGGATTTGGTGAAATTGATGGACGTGGGTGGATTTGGGTGGCTAGGATTGGTCTTGGTGGATTCTTGAGTGAAATTGGGGATTTTGAGCAATTTTGGGGATTATGAGTAAATTGAGTGGATTTAGGTCGTGAGAGTGTATTATAGTGTATGCGATGTATGTGAATTGTAGGGTAAGGTATGAGGGTGATTCAAATTATGATAGTGTGTGAGTTGTGTGTGAATTGTGAAAAAGGTCTATGATGTGGTGCATGTGAATGTGTGTGTGGTGTGCATGAGTGAGGTGAGATTGTATGCAATGTGGGGTGAGTGTGTAGGCTATAAAGGGCTTCCCTAATGCCTTGTAACCCTATGAGAACTCATTTTTGGGGCTTCACCATGTTGGTTTAAACCAACTCAACCAAGTGTTGAGGCTTTGAGACCACCCATGTGAAACTCCACAAAAGAGTCAAAAAGTGGAAAAATTTCTAAGTGAGGTGGGTCCCATCATTAGTCTTCTAAGAAAGTCAATAAGGCAAACCCTATGAATAGATCCTAAGCTCTAAGAGAAAACTAGACCTCACCAAAAATGAGGTCAACAACACCTAGCCAGTCTTGAGACAAAATTGAGCCCTCAAGCCTATAAATACCCCCGAAACCAAGAGCTCTACATGATTGAAATTTCCTAGTGAAGCTCTACCCGGTTATTCTCAAACGAACCAATTACGTAGCCTTTAAAATCCCTCCATTACCAAGCTATCTCACCATCAATTCCTCTTAGATTCACCCATCCCAAACTAGTACATATGTCGGTCCTAACATCCATCCACTAGTTTCTTAATCCAAGACCACCATAAGCTTTTGAACACTTGCAAATTACTTTCATAATCAATTTACCATCTCCTAAGCATCCTAACCCTTAGTTTGATCAGTCTGTGAGCTCACTTGGTCAAAAACTTGTAATAAATCAATGACAACTCAATTGGAGCGAGAAGGAAGTTCATGGAGCTTAATCGACGGTGAAACAACCATCCAATTGAGGCCTCATCTTTTGGACCAAGATAATTTCTCAAATCAAAGAAATAGTTCATGGATAATGGTCAATTTTGAAAGCAAACATTGATTTACAATTTTTTTGACTATAAGATCTTCAACCTAAGGATCTAAGGAATCTTTTGGACGAAAAGGATCTTAGAATTGGCCTTAGGATCACTTAGATATGCAGTTTTGCTTCAAACAATTCATATTAACTATTCCATTGAGAACAATGAATGGATGTCCTTCATTCTTGTGTATTAGGAGTGAACGACGATGATTAAATCATTTAGTTAAATTTTAGAGCTCATGGGACTTGGTATATAGGTCATGGTAGTGGAGTCATCATTGTTGAACCAACCATAGAGCAGCATATATAAGAACCAGACAAGTGGGGATTGTGTGCCATGCTGAGTTGGATGAATCGATTTATCAAGAAATTCTTGATTAATTGAATTAATAAATTCTAAATAAATTAAAAAAAATAAAAAATGCATAAATAATAAATAATAATCATACAAAATCAAAATAAAATCTTAAAATGCCATCTAATCAAGGAAATTATTTTGCATCGTCTAATGGTTCATATTACTGCATTATTTATAGAGACAACACTACCTTAATTTATAAATATAGCCTACTCCCATCATGAAGGGGGATCAAAACCTTGGGATATTAAAACTTACAAAGGAGTGGAATCTAAAAACCATTCCAGATTTGATAAGCACGAATAAACTTTCCTCTTTCGTAACCGTTGGACACCACCGACTACCACTCATTGACCGTCGTCAATTGCAACCTAAACTTTGTTGTTGATGGACCTTACTGTGTAACAACACACCACAAAATAACTTGATGAAAATGTCAGTAAGCATGTCACCACATTCACCCAGGACATATATGCTTGCTTTTGTGTTGAGATTATTCAGATGGAGTTGAGGCTAGAGTTCAGTATTAAGGAGAGGGTGGGAGCAAGTGATAAGGAGGCTGGAATAGCTGAAATCCGAGGTATGCCAACATGACAACCCAACCTATAATGTGAGAAGAGGATGAAAAGGACTCACAGGATGACAATTACATTTTTTTCCTTTTTGTATTATAGATATTTTTTTATTTTCTATGGTATTGATATGTATTAACATATTCCGTAAATACTCTTACAATAGATAATTTATTTAGATTATTTGTTGATGATATGTCATAAACAAAATTTACCATTTGGCATGAATATCAAGGCATTATGACACTAACTTTGAGTTATTTTTAGCAAGAGACATTGAAACTCAAACAATCATCCATAAATTTGATTTTAACAATCTTACAATCACATTGACTGGCTCAATGCGACGAACCCAATGATGCCAAAATTGATAAAAATCGAGTCAAATTAAACCCATATCAAGCCATTAAACCACTTTTTGGAAGCTTTAGGTGGTCAATTGAAAGGTCAAATAGATTCCAAATCTAACATGCTTATAGTAAAACTAAGCGTCTCAGTGGGATGAATCCGACAAACTTAAGACCACTCAATTTCAATAACATGAAGGAAAATAAATGTCTCTAATATGGCATTTAATAAAGGAAATTATATAAAATTATCTGATGGAGTGGTCTGGATTCCTGACATATTTATAAAGTATGCTACTCCCATAATTTATAAATAGAGAACCACACCCATTATGAAGGGGCGGCGGGGGGGGGGTGCTGAGGAGATTGAGACCGGAAGGAAGAGTAGAATCCAAGAGCCATTCTAGATTTAAAGATCTAACAACAGCTTGTGCCCTCCATAGCTGCCAACCTCCTTCAACAATCACTTATTGGTAGCCATCGACCAACTCGCCCTTGCTCACTATCATTGTTGAACCATACTGTGGAACGATGTGCCATGAATACAGTGTAATAAGAGACCTTGGATATGGTGTAATGACTCACCTTGAATACTTGGGGGACCTAAGGAGACTGAGATCTGAAGGAAGCGTGGAATCCGAGAGCCATTCTAGATTCAAAGGTCAGGTAGCAGCTTGTGCCCTCCGTAGCTGCCGACCTCCTTCAACCATCAATTATTGGTAGCGATCGACCACCCACCCCTGCTCACTATCATTGTTGGGCCCTACCGTGCAACGATGCGCCATGAATACGATGTAATAACACACATCAGATATGGTGTAATGACTCACCCTGAATAATGTGTAATGATGTGCCCTAGATACTGCGCAGCGACACCAACTAAATTTAGTGAAATGACATACCCCCAATATGTGATAATAAATAACATTGTATTAAAGATCTAACGAAAACTCCCATCATCAACTACTTACAACCATCATATTTAGAACACAATGTCTTTTTTCAGGCTTCTAAAATTCTCTTCTTACATCATATGTTGACAAGTGACATCTCTGTGCATGTCGACACAATTTTAGTTAAGGAGTTTCCTGTTAGAAGCTGTCGGGCCGCCAGAATCAAAATCTCGTCGCCCACTTAGGAAGGACATTTAATATATATATATATATATATAGTTTTAGAAAAATATGAAATTAAACCAACCCCATATTTTTCAAAGTTTAAATGAAAGAGCATTATACCTCAAACCCTGTATCTATCTCAAAAGATAAACACAAGACATGAGGGTGAGGCTCGATCAAATAAACTAATAAAATAAATGACATCTGTTTGGTCTGCAAAACCATTTTCTTTCCCGACAAGTTCCCATATCTAATACGAAGAATTAAATAGAGTTTATATTAAGATGGGTTCGGAAAAGCTTCCTATAAGGGTAAGCCCCAATAGTTAATTACATCTTAGATAACCGAAATCACTTAAGAAAACTCTCAATAAAAATCAGGCAAGGTTATCTTCAAGGAGTTCAAAAGGATATGAATTTTCAATGAGGTCAAACAACGAGGTGTGAAAGGGGAATGATTCAAATTTGGAACATTTATTGTAGAATCCAAAGGAGGAAGAACTAGGGGATATCATAGATTCAGAGGAGAACCTCGATGAATTCCCAAGCTATCCTATGGTTTGACTTCAATTTTTGAGGAGGAATGTTTAAATATTTCATCCTATCAATTTTATTTGTTTTAAGACTTACATTTATGTGAAATGATCACACAAATAGTCTGGACGATGTGAGGACTTAAGTCGTGACAAATGATAAACTCAGAAACCTAAAAACGAGTTAGGGCCTATATTATACAACAGAATTATACAAAAGCCTAAAGATGAGTTGAGGATTTATATCACACTAGACAAACAAGCTCAAAATCCTATGACTTCTTGTTTAATTCTAAGGAAAGATATGCTGTTGTAGATCCCCTTGCTGTTAAAGATGGTCGTGCTGCCCACAGTGCTAGCTCCAAGCTCCTCGTCGAGACGAGCCGTCTAGACTAGCTTAAGTTTTCTAATATGTCAAGTTATAATGTAAAATCAAATGTCTCTATGGTTATGGTCATTAAAATATTATTGGGCATATTAAAGTTGATAAGAGCGACACCGGTTAGGATCCTACAGTTCCCTCGTTTCAACATCAATATTTTTGATTAGATTCACTTACTCCAAATGAATTCACTAAACTCAACTTAATGAGTTCCTTACTTTCATTTAGACATTGGGAAATCTCGTTAGCAACCGTAGGTTACCTCCTCTAAGGGATTTCCGATCATCTGATAGAGACGTCTTAATTTAGTTGCAATTGTTATTTTGTGATGTTTGTGATTAAATTTGAGTTATTTTATATTTTGAATGTTGTGGCGGTGAATTTTAGCTTGGTTGATTTTAGTTTGGTTTTGGTTTCACGGCTATCCTAGTAGTTTTGATTTTCATGCAGGTAACATTGTTGTTTATCATGCAAGCTCGAGACAAGAAGTACAGAAAGATAAGTGTATTAATTTAAAAATGTACCTGTCGATTCTTCTCGTTACACCACCTGAAAGGTCAGTACTTGCAAAACATGTATACAATTTACAGGAAATTTAAATTGTAAGAGTAGATAAAGATTTAGCTACCAAATCCAAAGTTATGACTTTATTGAATTTTAGAAGATCCTAATAGATGATTTTAGAACAAAAGTATGACAAGTCCAATTTGCTCTTTAGAATGTCCAACATATTTCAAAATGCTCGAGGCATGTCCCCGAGTCACTTTGAAGATCTCTTGAAATATTCCAAGTTCATTTTGAACTTATCATATTGTTTCATTAATCATCTGAGGTTGAAGTGTAACTACCCCGTTGCTCAGTGAAACCTGACAATTTAATTATCCCGAGGATAAGGTACTCGATTAATCAATTGATGTTCCGTTTAAAGGTTATGTGAGTGGGTGCCCCTATGACAAATTTAAGTCATTTAAAGATTGTGGTGCTCGTGACTAAGGTCAGGCTTGTAGTGTTAAAAGATGTTAATCACCAATCATATCATCTTCAAAATCCAATCAATTGAGTTTAAACGTCGAGCCTAGGTCACTACTAAGCCTTTAACAATCATGATAGGTAGAATGGTGACTCTCAAAATTTTGATTGAAGTGACATATATTCATATCAAATATTCAAACCATCCTCAACTTTAGGCTTAAGAAAAGTAAATTATCATCTTTCCAACTTAAGCCTATCACTTTAAGAATCATCTGATCTTAATTGACTTCTAAGTCATGAAGATTATGATTTTGTTGATATTGTGCACGGGAGGTGAGTGAGTTTCTACCTTTTATCTCATTGTATTTCAATCATCTAAACATGTCTATTAAGATCAAAATTACCCATTTTCCTTCGGTTAATCTTAAATTTTGATTAAGGCACCAAAGTTTAGAAATGACCATTTTGCCCTTGGGGCACTTCACCTCATAACTCATTAACCGCAACTCAAATGACTTTGAGGGTTTAGAGTGTCATATTCATGAGGTAATTATAATGCTAGAGGAGAACATGTGGACCTCTCAAATTTTTAAATTTTAATTTAGATAATTATTTAAATTTAGAAGATAGGATTTTTAAAGGTTAATTTATTTAATTATCCAAAATAAAGTTTGTATTTATGGAAAAAAATTATTAGAGATCTCCTAAGGTCAGAGAAACACATAGGAAAAATTTCATGATTTTTTGAATTAAATTTCTATTATTATTATTTAATTTTTAATCAATTTCAATGATTAAATTAAATAGAAAATAATGTTTTAATTACAAAAATCATTTTTATATTTTGAATATACTTCTATGAATTAAAAAAAATCATAGAATCAAATCTTATATTTTTGTGATTTTTAATTTATTTATTATATTTATTTTAATGGGAAAACATGAAAAATTCATTTTAAGCTTTTAAAAAAATTTCATTTTTAACTTAGAAAAAATTAGGAAAAATGTCCTAATGAATTCTAAGTGATTAGGGGATATTTCCACTCATTTTGAACTATTTTTTTGTATTTTTAAAATTTTTAATTATTTTTAATTCAAAATATATTTTAAAAATGAAATATTTTCACAAAAACAATTTTATTTCTATAAAATACCCCTGATCACCTGGAATTCGGAGAACTATCTTTCATAATTTTTCTAAGCTGATTTAGTTTAATATAATTATTTTTATACAAAAATACAAGGTTTCCTTAAAATCCATTTTGGTGCTCAAACTAAGTCAAATAATTTCGATATTTTTACAGTGAGCAAGCATGATTTTTATGAACAACGTGGGATTGAATTTGTCAATTTTTGATAAGCATATAATTTACATAAATTAATATAAGGTATATGCATTTAATCAAATATAGAAATTTACAAGATGATTCAAAAGATCACAATATTTTTTCTAGACTTCTCTGACCATATGAAACCTACTAAAATTATTCCCATAAATTGCTAAGTGATAGTTTGATATACATAATTAAAATAGTCAAAATGGTCACCTTATCTTGAAAATTAGAGCTAGAAGCATAGAAATGTTCTCTGACCTTGGAAAAATCAGAAGATATAGCCTCTGTCATGAGGAACAAACCCTCAAAATTTTAAACCATGGTGAGCAATGTTTACTCATGCAGAATTGAAATACCACAAAGGGTATTTAATTCATTAAAAATTAGGGAATAAGAAAATAATTTTTATTTTTAGTCCACATTATTCTCCTCTGTTCATTGAGCAAGAGGGTATTTTTATTTAATTTTTATGATTTTTTAGAGAAAGATATGAATTTTTTAAGTTTAGGAATTTAAAATAATTCAAAAATCCATATTTTTCTTCTTATCCTACGCGACGCCAACTCATCCTACGGCGGCTATGAACTCACACGCAGCGCACTCTCATTCGTTGCGCTTTCCACCTAGGCATGCCACACGACCCACATTTCACGTACAAAGAGTCTGTCCGGCTGGATCTCCTCTGTTGATGAAATAAACGTGCGATTAAACGACTCTCTGTTATCGTCCCCAAGTGACCTAACACGTAAGCCGTTCATACTAAAACCTTAAAACCTCGAGCTAGACTAAACCAAATCATATGGGGTTTGTTTCTAGACCTTCATCTACTCAAGACGAGCATATCCATACGGTATATGCAGTATGAAATACAATCAATACGTATAATGAATCAAAATAAGCTCAGGCTAAGGTTAGAGCTCATTACCTTTGTCTGAGAGGGGAGGCCTCAATCAGATGGTTGTGGTAGCTTTGATTGGACCCAACGAACCTCTGGATGAAGTCTCAAGCTATGGTAAATTGTATAGGTATGATTTTGACCAAACTTGATTTCAGGTGTTGATCAAAGTCTATGCTAGAGGCTGTTCCAGAGGGGGCTTTTATGGGGAATTAACCTCTCTTGCCCTAGGGATGGTGTGTGCACAAAATATTTGATTTTGGTGGACTGTGGAGCTATGGAGAATTCTGGCCTAGTTTCGGACAGAAATTTGAGCTCAAAATTGAGTTCTCACAGTGAGTATTAGTGAGGGAAAATAGTGGCAATGAGCTTATGAGTCGCTTAGGAGTTCTTGGACAGTGTCTGAGAGCAATTGGACTGAGTTTCCCCAAGGATTTGGCACTCTCCTTTTTTGGCCATGAGGGGGTGGGTTTAAATAAAAATGACTTAAGGTGGCTGTTAGGGCTAATGGATGGGTGCAAACTGATGCTTATGTGGAGGGTTTCAAAGTGTTAAAGCCAATTGGGATTTGCAAGCTAAGATGGGTGAGTTTGGGTTTTAATTTGGCCTTAGGGATCTCGATTTTGGTTTTTTCCGGCCACTAGGCCGGCCAGGGCCAGGGGTGGTGGCCAGGTGGTCAAGTAAGCCAGGGGGAGGGTTAATTATGATTAACCCTCAATGGCAAGTGATGATGGGGGATATTTTGGTTAAGGCCCATAAATGGGATGAAATCCATTAATTTAGGGACACATTGGTCCATAGCTCATTTGCTGGTTTAGGTGGGTTTAGCCTGGTCCATAGGGTGTACTTAGTGGCTGTGGTATCATTAATTTGGTGGCTTAGGCATGTCTAAGTCAATTTTGGTGTATGAGTTCAATTTGGGTCAAAATGGCTAGAAGTTGGGTTTGGGTTAGGCTAGCCACGAAATTGAGCTTAATTGATTTATAAACATTGTGTTGCTGATTGTCATGAAGGTTTTTGGTGAAGTATTTAAGTAATTTTAAGTTCAATTGGAAGCTCAATTTGAAGGATTTTGGGATTTTTGTTAATTTGGGCATGTTGGACTAGACTTGGGTTTAGGTTGATCTAGAATTGGGATTTGGTTCAATTTAATGGTACAAATGATCAAGAAAGATGTTATAAAGATTTTCCATGAAGGAATGGAGTGGAAATTTTGAGGTTAAGGCTTTCAATTTGGTGGAATTTGGAGACATAGCCAATTTGGGGATTTTGGACTTTGGTTGCAATTGAGTGAAATTGGGGCTTCACCAAGGCCCATTGAAGGTTCAATTTGATGTGTAGGATTGTTATGAAGAGTTTGGGATTCAAATTGGGACAATTTTAGTAGGTTATGGGGTCCAATTTGGTGGAATTAAGTTATATGGCTAGGGTTTTATTTTGGATCAAAATTGATCTCAAAGCATGGGCCAATTAGGCTTGGATTTTGTTTGTATTGATCAAATGAAAGATGAATTGGAGTTTGGAATTGAAATTGGGGGGAATTGAGGCCAAATTGATGGACATTTGAGGTGAATTTGGGTAAATTGGGCTTTTAAAGGTCATTTGGGGGTTTTGGTTAAAATGGTCAAATTGGCCAAATTGTGTTCAATTGGAGGGTACAAATTGGTTTTGGAAATATTTGGACTGATTTTGGATGTTTTGGGAAAATTTGGGGTGCGAAGGGTTTTTTTGTAATTTTGGCAAATTTAGGGATATTTTAGTAATTTTGGAATTTTTGGGTGGATTTGGGAGTGATTTGAAATGATTTTTGAATAAATTTAGGTATTTTGGGTGAATTTGAGGATTTTGACAATTTATGGTTTCAAGGGCATTTAGGTAATTTGGGTGGATTTAGGGGCAAAAAGCCAAGTTAGATATTTTGGTAGAATTAGGGTGCCAACCACCCTATATGAGCTATGGACCAATGAAATCCATATTTGGGTCCTCTATGTACTGGTTGTAGCTAAACCCTAGCCTAGGGCTAGTGGGTCTAGGGGATCATCTACATGAGTCTCCCAAAAGATTAAGGGATCAAAGTCAATAATTTTGGGTCTTAGGATTGTGAGTGATTGTGAGTGATAGTGAGTGCAAGTGAGTGAACTAGCTCCAGACCAACACCCAGAGTCAACCCTAAGGTCAAGCAGTCCTATGGGGACTCTCCTTGAGATCCTCCATACTGATCCCACCTACTAAGTGCTAGAGGTTAGAACCAATATGTGGAACTTCAAGTTGAGCAAAGAGAAGTTTAGAATTTCTAATGGCAAGAGTTCCTTTTCTAGTTCTCTAGGAATAGTCAACAAAAAAGTCATATGGCTAGACCCTAGGCTACTAAAGAGGGAAAACTAAATCTCAATCAAAAGTGATGTCAAAAGTGCAACCAACTACAACCTACATAACCGACTACTATTATTATAACCTCTAACTATGTCCTTAGTGGCCAACTAACGCTCTCAAAACTTCCAACTATGGTTTCTATTGCCAACTGATGATATTATACCTCCTCACTATGGCTTTGGTGACTAAATATGATTTATGTGGCTCACTGTTCATACAACTTCCAACTACGATCTTAATGGCCAACTGACGTTAATTGCAGCTCTTCACTACAAATTAGGTGATCAATTATGGTCTGTGTTCAATTGTTGTCATTACAACATCCAAATAAGACCTCCGTGACCAACTGTTGCTTTTGCAGCTCCAAACTATAGTCTATATGAACAATTATGATCTGCGTGACCAACTAATATCATTAAAGCCTCCAACTATGACAATGCTATTACAACTCTCAACTATGTCTTACATGACCAACTATGACTTATGTGGCTCATTTTCTTATGCAGCTTACAACTACAATCTAGGTGGCTAACTAATGATATTGTGGGCCCCTACTTTAACCAACATAATCAACTACGACCTACATGACCGACAATTATTATTACAACCTCTAACCATGACTTCAGTGGCCAACTAATGCTATTGCAGTTTCCCACTATGATCTATGTGACCAACTACGACTTATGTGGCTCACTATTCTGCAGCTTCTAACAACAGCCTAAGTGTCAATTTGATGCTATTGCATCTATCCACTATGGCCTAAGTGACCAACTTTAGTCTATGTGGCTCATTGCTCATGCAGCTTACAAATACGACCACGACAGCTAATTGATGCTATTGGAGCTTTCCATTAAGACATATGTGACCAATTATAACCTATTTGGCTTAGGGCTCATGAAGTTTCCAACTATGACCTCAATAGTCAACTTATGCTATTGCAACTCCTCACTACAGGCTACACACCCAATTATGGTCTATGCGACTCACTACTCAAATAGTTTCCAACTAAGAACTAGATAGCCAGCTGATGTTATTCCAGCTTCCCACCACGACCTACGTAACCAACTACCGCTTATGTGACTAACTAATGTCATTACAACCTCCAACTACGATTTCTGTGGCCAAATGATGCTATTAAGGCTTCCAACTACAACGTCTATGGCCAACTAATTTTATTATAACCAACATCTACAAACTTTATGGTAGACTACTATCTTCAAAACAAGCAAATATGTCCTTTGCGCCCCTCTATCCCTATTATCATCAAGAACTAAAATCCGATTGTGGTTATTATGATTGACCATAATTGTACATTAACTTCATAAGTCTATTTTCCCTAATTTAGAAGAAGAGCATATCTATGTACTTATGATAATCACATAGTGAATTATTTTGACTAGGCTTGGCCTCATGTTTTTTTTTTCCTTTTCCAAGGTTTTCCATGTTAAAAAACTTTGTGATTCCTCCAAATACCTTTTATTATATGTGCGTGCTAAATTCTAATGCAACAATGAGATGTTAATTTATCACTACCGCCATGAAACTTCCGACACAACAATTATGATTTTATTCTTTCTGCATGTCTCTGCATTCTCAACAAGTGTAAGAAATTTACTGATTATTTTTTAATGCCAAAATTGATGTCATCCAAAATATGCTATTTAAAACAAAACTTTTGCCATACAAACAAGCATGCTTTATACAAACTTAATCGTTAATTCATGTCGATCTTCCTTCTATATGTTTGGTTCTTTTAAAATTAACGGCATAAAATCATAATTTAAGAAAATGTAAGAGATAAGATCACTTTTTAAATATTAATATATATATATTTTTTGAAGTTGTGAGTTATCTAGGAAAATTCTCAATTATGGTTTTAACTTTTTTTGAAGTTGGCACATTGAATTAAAAAAATAATTGAAACTTTATAGGACTTTTTTGGGTTAAATATAACAAAATTAAGATTAAAAATATTGCAATGGATCCAACGATTAGAACATGTCAAAAAATGATGTATTTAGTTAAAAAAAATCAGCTTGATTGCACATGTTTGGTCAAATATATCCACCAACCTAGTGGTGATTAGCTGATAACTATTGTAGTCATTGGCGACACCCACTAGTGCATGCCTTTTAGCATGCATACGAGGGGTGATCATACAATGTCAAACCCATTAATTCTACATTACAAAATTAAAATAGTTTTAAATGTTTTATTTAAAGATGTAAAAAAATTGTCCCTAATAAAACCAAAGATGTATAAGAATTCATTATATATATATATATAATATATATATAACATATAACATTAAATGATTTCATAAGAACTTTACAACATTTCATACTTTGATTGTTAGAAATTCCTAATTCCCACTTTGAAATTTTGAGTTTTTCTCTATCAAGAGGTGGACTACTATTTATTCCATAAAGACAAAAACTTTAAATGATAATTGAAATTTATAGTCCCTCGAATGGGGATCCAATCTCCAGCATAAATGGGGGTTGAGTATCATCGTTTGATTGTCCTCTAATAATCTCACTTGTTGGGCTCTAATCATTTGTTTTAAAAAGAGTCAACCATCTTGATTCATATGGATTGAACTAAGGTGAGAAGATCATTCACTCAAATTTGAACTAAGGCACACTTTTTACCTCTAAAGTAATCAAATCTCTTTAATTTTTTGTCACAAATGCAAGATATAATGACTTGTGCAATGATGTGTACTTAATGTATAGATAACGATGAAGGAAGTCCACTAAAAAATAAGAAGAATTTATTTAGTGCTTTATACTCTCTATTTCTTAAGAATTATCAAGCTTTCTTGTAGTCTTCTTTTTCAAACTTCTATTTACGTGTTTTGTTCAATGATCATGTAAACATTTCTGCCGCTTCAAAAAGTTGCCATTAAAATTTATTATGTTTATTATTAAAATTATTTTTATTTTAGTTGTCTTAATGTTGGAATTACAATGCGTTTATCCTTGATGAATTTTATAAATAAATAAAAAAAACTAATTATTAAGAATTTTATAAATTTCCTATAATTACAAAAAAATTCTCCATTCACATTTTTAATTTTGCATGGCGAATATTAGATTTTTGATACAATAGAGTATTCATCAATCACATTTTTTTGAGCGTATCACTAATTGTAGACTTCAAAATTTTCTTGCAACATTTTTACTCGAGTTATGATTTTTAATAGATGTAGATATAGATTCATTTTAGAGAAAGCTTCACACACACACACACAGATGGATGTATTTGTAAAATTGTTATTTAATTCATAACGCGCGCGCGCGCACACAAATATATTTGTAAAATCGTTTGTTTAATTCATAACGCGCGCACACACAAAGATATAATTGTAAAATTGTTATTTAATTCATAGCGCACGTGCACACACACACAAATATATTTGTAAAATTAAGAAAATATATTCATGACCTCTTAAAGAAGATTCATTTAAGTTATCACAAGATTGGAGCTAATATTAGCAGATTGTCTCTTGGCCAAGCATTCAAAAACTTCTCCTTATATGTTGATGATGATGCAGAAAGCATTGTAAGGTGATTTCCAGTTATTATAATAGAAGACACCAACATAATTTAGGTGTAATAGCACTATATGTGGCCTTAGACTAATTCACCTTTTAGTGAAGTTTTTGATGTACCTTTTATCATGTATTAATATAAAAGCTTGATTATTCCATATGATCAAATTGTTGGGAAGTGATATGATAAATAATGAACTTGCAAATCAATATGTTAGAGAAATGAACGGTCCTTTAAATGTCTTTGAGACATTTAAAATTTCTAGTTCCCACTAAAAGACCAAGCTACTATTGTTGAATAGTTGAGTTAGTAATAAATTGAGATTTCTTTTGGGTTAAAAACAACAACTTTTGTCCCTTCAATTGTATATAGCCATACATGCGTATATATCCATATATGCATATATAGCCATATATGCTTTATTGTTCTATCAAATTTTAGCAATTTTAATAGAATTTAAGATAAACTAAGATTTTGTACCTTTTTGAGGCACACAATTGTTATGATTTTTAAATAAATAAGTTAATAATGCACTTGTTTAGGCCTATAATTTTTTTATTTTCTTAGATGAATGAGTACCATTATTATACTAAGGCTTATGCCTTTTTAAGATCTAAAAACAAATAAAAAGTATGTATCATTTGAGACATATGCTTTCATAAGTTTTTTGTATGGTTAAGAAATATATACTTTCTAACATTTAATCAAATTGAGATTTTCAAATGAGTAAAGGACTAATATCTTCTATGGAGTATCCAAGGCAATGGTTGTTTGGTGGAGAGAGGTATGGAAACAGGTTTTAAGTTTTGCATGCTGCCTGTTTGTATGATACATTGTAGGTATGATGTTTGGAGAATGAAAAGTCCTAGTGTGGTGTGGTGGTGCGGTGTGTTGTGTTTGTAGCTGTAGGAAGTGCTTGATGAGGCCTAATTGTTTGAGGCTAAAGGTTTGGTGGAGGTTGTGAATGAGGTGTGTTATCAGTTTGGGTAAGTTGTCTGTATGAGCATATCATCAACATATAATAGTCAGTAAATAAGTGACGTCATGGTGATATATGAAAAGAGTGTGGTCTTCTTTGATGATTATGAATCCTTGTTTGCAGAGATGTGTGCAAGAGGTTGAGTGCCACTGTCTTTTTTTTTTTCAACCCGTACAGAGCTTTGTTGAATTTGCAAATGTAATTGCAATGTTAATTATCTATGAAACCTGATGGTTGTATTATGTAAACTATATTTCCCAGCTTGCCATGTAGAATAGCACATAAAAAGTTAAGTTGTTCTATTTCCAAGGAATTAGTTATTGCTATTGTCAGAAGAATATGTATGGTGAGAAATTTTGACTAGGCTGAAAGTTTCTTGATAGTCGATTTCATGTTGATGTTTATATCCCTATGCTACTAATAAGGGGCTTATACAAAACAAAGATGCTAATAAAGGACTTCAACTTGAAAGTCCATTTGCATCCAAGTATGTTCAGATTGGGTGTTGGTTGTACTAGCGTCCATGTACCTTGTTGTTTTAAACCTAAGAATTCTTCTGACATCACCAGTGGTGGTATTTTGTAGCTTATTGAAAGGTGGTTGGTTATGGTTGGGGCGTTTAAAGAGTGAGGTTGAGTATGTTTCTGGGTTTGAGGTGTCTAGTTTGTAGTCATAGTGTTGTTGGGTTGTGTTATATTGTTCTTAGTTTGGATTGTGATTTTTGGAGTGTAGAGATGGGGGTGGTAAAGTTGGAGGGTATGTATGAGGTAGTGTTGCTTGTTAGGATATTGGGTTGTTGGTTAGGATGTGAAAAAAAGAATATATATATATATATATATATATATATATATTATTCCTGGAATGTGGCATGTATCGAGCGAATGAGGCATTTTGTGATTTGGTTGTAACATTTATAAACTTTCTGATACTGGTCATAGCCTATGAATATGCAATAATAATTCTCACTTATGAGTAGGGATACTGATAAGTTCTTGATACATGCCATCAATAATTTGATTGAGGGAATACTAATTTCAATCATCTTTGGTGCTGGCTTCGTTGAGCCGAGGAAGATGGAGCAGAATCCATTGGCAGAGAATTGTAGAGCTGCTGTTAAGGGGATGCTCTGATACCATAAAAAAGACATGCAAATAATTTGAATCAGGTATGTATATCACTTGCTTCCTGCTTACTGTAACACTCTTATATAGTTTTTGAGGGTTACAATGACAAAATACAATGAAGCTTATTTCAACAAATGACTTCTGGTGTAAATTCCGGAGACTGACTTTCTGTGTTTTGGGTAAGTTTGCTTTTGATTTCGTTGTCTGGGCTTATAATAGAAACGTTTACAAGATTTCCTCAAACTTTATTTGGGGTTATCTACTTATTAGAAAACCACATTCAACCATAATACATATTAATCAATAATTACTTTTAAGAATAGTGATCGAATACATTCAAACAAGGATCAGACTATAAGAGATAATCAGTGGATAATGAATAAAAATTGAGACAAGTCATGCGAAACGAAAATAAAAACATATAATATAATTACAAATGAAAATTTAAAATTACAACAAAAAAAGGAGAATATCTCATTTATTTTGTTTTTCCTCAAAATTTTTAATGTTCTCCATGAGAAATATTGCAGTTTTTTCATCTCAATCAAAGAAGAGAAGTGACATTATAAACCATAAGTGTCATTAGTGCAGGAAATGGTTAAACACACATAACAACCAAAATTTAAGGAAGCTTTCAATTAAAAGCAAGCTTAGAACTACAAACAATCTTAAAATTATAAGAATATGCAATCAACCCTATCAAAATTTAGTAATACCAACAAAACCCAAACCTCAACCAAATTTGATAAACTGATGCATAGTTGAAGTTGAGCCTATCAGGGGAGACTTTTGGATCTGCTCTCTTTGACTTGCTCAAAGTGCCAGGCTACGACCTTGCTATACTCAAGATCGCCTCCAAAGATATCCAAAGCACTTCCTACCGTCGCGTCCACACGCCCCATCCCGGCAATCTTAATCTTCTCCAAGTCTTCCATTGTTGTCACACCACCAGCGTAAGTTACTGGGATCTGAAAATTTTTGACATAAATGATAACTCAGATTGTCCTTTCAAGTGAAGTTGGTATAGATAAGAAAACCAACACATGTGCATTCTTCATCTATCATAAGCCATTCATTTGAACAAACCCTTTAATACTATCAACCGAAGGCAGCAACAAGGTTTTACGCTAAATAGGATCTATAAATCTGATGAATCTCCACAACGGAAATGGAGCTAACAAAACGGCGGAATAATTCCTTAAATCCGGCTTATAATTGGATTTATTAAATCCGGATTTACATCCTTAAAAAGACAGAAAGCGAGAAAAATAGACATAAAGCAAAAAAATTAATTTAAAGGAATATTGGATTTAAGTTTTTTTTTTATATTTTTATTTTTTTTTATTATTATTTTTTTAATGTTTGGCTAGATTCAGGTTAAATCCAGTGACTAAATCTATTAATAGCACGCTACCAAACACCTCTTTAATTTATTCTTTCTAGCTATGCCAACATATCTCTCATTCTATCATGGTTAATATGGCTTTAAACAGATTTAAAATTGCATAATACTCGAACCCATATGATACAGCTGACCTATATGTAGCTTTCTAAAGTTTAGCTTTAAGTCCCATCTTATCAATATGTTGCTCCCAAGATATCATTCTTGTATACATTAAGTTCTTTAAACTTAACACAGGTATTATTTTACTATTACATTATCTGCTAAATATTATAAAATGATAAATGTCAATTCAATTGTAAGACTCAATCTAATGAAATTCATAAAATTCTTTACATGCAATTAATGTCATTGATTGAGACATTTTTAATACAATCAATTAATGATCAAGCAATTGTAAAATATAAGGTTTTTAAGAAACAAAAAAAGAGATTAACTTGGATAACCAAATGCTACAAAATTGCTACGTAAAAGTTTAAGTGGATGCCTTGAACAAATTTGAGGAAAAATAAAATAAAATACTGATCCCAAAAAGAAATCACATAAAGAGAACTAATGGCCCATAACAATGCAATGAACAATTTTGAAAGAAATAAATAGCTCAAAAGAAAATTTGGCCTCCGGAAATCAACATTACCAAAAATAAAACAAATCCAGCTACTAAAATAATTGCTATGGTACAAGTAACGATCAGTGGCACAACAGGCCGGGGATGTTGTTGCCAACAAAAGACAAGGCTCCAGTAAACCGTTAAGCCAAACCCACAATCACCATAAAACCAAAACTAGAACCAAATGAAAGCAAATATCAGTGGAGGGTCGGAAAGAAATAAAGGCATTTAGGGGCTAGACATTTAGCTTGCTAAAGAAAATTCAGTGTAATCAAAAGTAGCATATTTGGAATATTTTGAAGTTATTTGATTTGAAGAAAAATAAATTGTGTTTGGCTTGATAAAAAATAAAATCAACATGAAATACGAGACGACAAGGGGCCATAGCATGCGATAGCTGGTGCCAACAGGGCATCGCAGTTGTGGCCGACTACGATCAGTGGTAGTGACAATAACGGCCGCAGTTTGCAGTGTATTTATAATTTACCCAAATATGACAAGTTTGGAATTCATCAGTTTTGAACTACATAGCTTTCAAATTTATCAAAATTTTATACCATATACTATTTTCATCAAATGAAAAGTCAAAATTTTAGAAATTCCAGCATTTCATTTACATTACATCACAAACTCAGACAACCAAATTGCCCTGTAGGCACCTTAATACATTTCTTAGTCTTACCAGGCCCTTTTTACAACGACACCAGTACTCATAACATTTTGAGCTACAATCAAGTGAGCGAGGAAAAGTGATATCAACCACAAGTGGTGATGAGAGCTGCAAATGTGTTGAGGTTTCAACCATCAACCGCAAATAGAGTATCCATCAGAGAATAAATTAATAGAAGTATTTTGGGCAATGCCAAACTGCAGTATCCAAAAATACATAGTATAGGTTATCCTGACCAATAGCTGCAATGACAATGGTGTTTTGATGAAAACTACAATTAACAAGGCTAGATGTTGTAACTGGATATAAGAATAAGATCATTGCCACCGCTGTTAATGCCCTTAACAGTAATTAAATCACTATCCTTTTTATGATTCCTCAAGACCTTTTTGTTGCAGAACATTATCGCATCACAACAGGATTACTTAAGATGGTCAAATATTTGGTAGTATGAGTAAAATGTGGTAGTTCTTCAAATACAATTGTTAGAATCCACTGGCAGGCTTAGAGACAATCCCCACACCTTATCTACAAAAGACTTCATAACACCAATTCAAGAAGGTTTAGGGAAGATGATCTAGAAAAATTTTTCATGAAGAAATTAATTAAAAGTAGTTTATCAAAACTGCATGCAATCAGTAAAAGGATGAATGTTTATGAATTGGATTCTAATAAGGGAGACATCCAAATTGTAGAGATCAAAGACTCCTTAAGAACATCATAGATCGAGGACCATTACAAAATCTTAAAAGACTAACATTAGCATAATAACTATAATGAGTAATTACTTTAGATAGTCGCATTTCTATTGAAGACTGAATAATGATGTTTTAAAATCCAAAGTCAAATGATCAATGTTTAAAACTCCCCTTAAACCATAAGTAATACTTTCTTAGTTAGCTCAAATGAAAGAAAACCAAATGAAAATAACGGAAGATAGAAAGGTAACCACAAAAAATCAAAGCCTTTATAAAGAACATCCCCAGTCTTGCCCCTTACAGAATTTAGGAATGTTTACAAATGGGAGTACTAGATATTTCATTGAATAAAGAAGGGACTACAATTCTTGGCCAAAGTAAAGGATGCTAAAATCTTTAAGACAGATGAGAAGTTGGCATGAGCAACTCAGAGTCTAAAGGTAGAACGCTTTGTTATCATTCAAATAGTCCAAATAAGTCAATTGGATTAATAACCCTATTACATTTATTCTTGGAAGACTTCATATCTCATTTTAATCAAATCCTCTCAATCAATTGTCAAACAGTTTGAATGCAATAAGATTTAAGCCTAAACTTTGGTTTGTTTGGTTCAATCAATGCAAAATTGACCCAAATTATGCTAATTGAGCCATGTGAGTTTAAATGGGCTATATGCCAAAATGACTTTAATTATCAAATTAATCATATATAAAGTTTGTTTAGGATGATCATAACAATTTTAAATGAATCAAATTATCTCTAATCGTTTATTTGTTCATAATTGATCAAGTTTTGGTAAGCAAGTTGATATAGATGTAACTATGAATAAATGTTTTATCTAAAAGCATTTTTATGAATACAATCAAGCTAATAGAGAGCTATTTGTTGTATATTAAGAATATTTTTTGTATGAGAAAAGTCAATTTGAGGTAAAAATGAAACTGAGATTATAAATATATTAAATTAATTTTAAATTAAAATTTTACTAAAATATAAGGAGAATTATGATTCTAGGTTGTATATACCATGTTGACGGTTCAAGACAAGCTTTGGGAAACTTGTCTTGTGGGTGAACCGACAACCAAGGTGATATAATATATTACTACATTAAAAATCAAGGTGTTTAATAGAATCATTGCTTGCAACTATTCATTGAATATAATAGGTATTTAGATTTTTTGTTTTTATATTTACCACAAATTTTATAGAAAAACAAACTTAAGCATAAAATTTTATGTTATTGATAACATTGCATTCTTAGCATATTTAATAAGTAATTTGGTAGCAAGTATACTCATATAAATAATTATTGCATATTCAAAAAGATTATAATAGGCAAAGTTATCAAAAAAAAAAAAAAGTTACACGTATTGTGATAAGTAAAGAATCTTGTTGATAACTTGTGTAGGAAATGATGACAAGGCAATGGTTGAATTTTCGACTCTTGATATTGAGTTTAGAACGGTTCATTTTCTAGTAAGAGAACCCTTGATAAATTTTAAGTTAAAGGATGATCAACCTTTATTAGCGAATATAATAGTCAACGGGCTATATGACGACAAAATAAAATGAATCATCAAACCTTATACAAGTATATATTGACAATCATGAGAGAAGAAAGTATATGACATGAAAAAAATATAAGACAAAATTGTGCATGTTAGAGTGAATGAAATTATTGATAGTCACAGTTAGATCATTATAGATCATTGCTTCTAGTACTATATGAACTTCATATTTTTTGTACTTTAAATCAAAACATATTTATATATTTATTGTTGTTACTCAGAGTAGTCAATGACTAGTAGCATATTGCTTCTTTTTTATTTATTGAATTTTACTTTAATATTATTTCTCATGTAACTTACCTTATATTATGTTATTCTTTTTCAAAGAGGTGTAAGGAGCAAACGAGCAACTAGCCAGGTGGATTGCCTTCGTAAAACTTTTGAATTGTAAAAATTTTTGGATGATTTTTTATGATTTTTAGGGGAAATACACTTTTACAACTATGTGTTCAGTAGCTCTGTATGTATAGATTTGAGATTTAATTTTGCATGGTTACTTATTTGGTTTTTTATGAATTAATGATTAAGGAAATGAATTGTAATTATATCATTGTAATGGTCTAGTGAGACCAAAATTCCACTCACTTGATCATAACTTGTGTGTTAGGATGAGTGTTGGTGATTATCAAGTTTGTGTGAGTCATCTAACTCTGCTATATCACTACCTGACCTTGGAGGTCGGTTGGTATGTACAAAAAGTGACATTCAAGCAAATTTTAAATAAAATCAATAATGAAAGCGTGTTTGAATTTAAAATTAGAATCAAATTAATATATGAATTGACCAATAAATATATATAGGCCGATTGAATTTGGGGAGGTAATCTATATGAATTGGGAGTAATTCGTGCATGACATAATTACTACAAAAAAAATTAGATTGAATAATAAATTATGCAATCAAACAAAATATTTTTGAAGAAATGTCGAAAAGAATAAAATAACAACCTTCCAGTTCACCTATAGAATAAAAAATACAAGTATGAAATAATTCTAATAGAAATAAAAATAAAATCAGAATAAAACAAATGAAAGGAATATAACTAATGATTTATAGGGTATCACTGAGCTAATATCTCAAATAGTTTATTGGTTGAGAGCTGAGTCATAGCCTTTCAACTAAGATTTCTAAGGTTCATGTGCTTATATATGCGGTGTGCATGTATTTGCATATAAATTTGCTCAAGTTAAAAAAAAAAAATTTCTCAAATAGAGGATAAAATGATTGTTATTAAAAAATCTTCTATTAGCAATGTTCCGAGAGCTCAATTTGGTACAAAAATTGATCAACATATGAGAATATCTAGATTTTCAAGCAACTTATTAAGGGTGCTAGTGGTAGTGTAGTTGTTGAAGACTAGTTACCGAAGGATGGGAAGATTCTAGATGACATGATTTACCTAGAGAATGTGCATGCAATACTGCCCACTTTCATTTTAGAAAGTGGAGGAGAAAAGTGGTGGTTGACACAACACGAAAATATTTGGGCTGACACCTCTCAAACAGATCCAATAGGATGGCTTATAAAAATGTTCAATGCTTATTTATTTCACCTTTAGCCAGATTAGCACTATAGGATAAATTATTCAGCTTGACTAAAAGATCCAAACTTGTCATAAAATATGAGCCAGAGTTCATCTCACTCTCCACATATGCTCCTCATTATGTTAATAACCAGAAGAAAACATATCATAGATTTTTGCAAGACCACAAAGATCAGCTGAGATTGGCATTAGCAAAACTTCAAAAATAATGAATTATCAGTGTTCGTTGAAAGGGCCAGGAGGGTTGAAAATGAGTTGAACTACTCTTAAGCAGTAGTGAAAACTACAAACAACTAGGAGTAAAAGTTTTGATAAAATAAGGAATTTTCGAAGTAAGAATATTGAGTTTGAGGACAAACAGAAACAAGTTCAGACAGAGAAGTCAATCTACAATAAATGTGAAAGAAGATGTTTTGTGTTGTGTTTAATCGTAGCAAGCAAATGTTTCAGATGCAGTAAAGTAAGGCATCATCAAATGGATTGTCTATTAAAAAAAAAAAAAAATGGATACTAAGTAATAGGATTTCCAAGGCAAGGACAACAAAGAAATTTTTTTGGAAGCCCATGGGACAGCAATACTAAATTCAAAGATAAGCCTTCAACACCAATAAAAGAACAGACTTCGGAGTGCAGGATTAACCACTAGTGAAGGCCAGATATTTTGAAGAAGTGGTTATAGGTATGCTTTTGGTATCTGACCAGCTTAGCAAAATTTTATTCGATTCAAATGCATCTTATTTATTTATTATTCTCATTTATTTATTATTGAAAAAAATTTCTTTAATTATTTAATTGACATTATATGTTTACTCTTGCATTAAATGTTATAATGCATTCTGGAGATAATTTGTGCGCAAATAAAAAATGTTTTGTTGAAGTTAGTATTAGGAATAGAAAGTTGTAAGCAAAATTAAATATAATACCAATCAGAACGTTTGATGTCATTCCGGGCATAAATTTTCAAACCACTGAGCATTAAAAAAGAATAGTGAAATTTAATTTGCCTGATGAGAAGCCAATTTACTTCTCCTATGAAAAAAATGCAACATTATATTTTGGTCATTGTAGTGAATATTCGTAAGTACTTGAAAAAATGGTTAGTCTGTATGTTTGACAAAACTTGAAGTGTGAATAAAAGTGTGCATGATAGAGGTCAGATTCATCAAACCAAAAGGCGGTCAAGTTACTGGATTTTCTCTTCATTACCAGCCAGGCCATAGCGAAGAGCCCAATTTGTCAATCTAACGACAACAAAAGCATAAGTCTATCAAACTTAACAAGGTCAAGCAATCAAGATTCATCAAGTTTTCTCAATTGATCTAATAGTGAAGATAAAAATCAAAGTAATTGATCCGTGCTTGTGTAAACATCAAGCCAGTCAGGAGCAACATTCTTCAATAGGTCTGAATAAGCATTAAGCACTGACTGAAGGAACTCTTCTCTTCTTTAACAAGTTTAATGAAGTGTGAACCATAAAACCAAAGAAGAAGTTCTAAGATAATATATGATTTTTCTTCGCAGTGAAGACAAAGAGGCTGCATATATTTTTTTGAGTTGACATTGAGCTCTAAGACGAGATCTCAAATATATTCAATTAGCATCGAACTTTCCCTTGTTATCAAGACAGGAGGCCACTTATTTCATTTGGATTGACATCGAACACTGGGTCAATATCTCCAAATATAATTTTCTTCGATCATTTGGGTTAACATCGAGCTCTAAGCATAGATCCTTAGATATTTTCAGCTAGCATTAGGCTTTCCATTGTTATCAAGACATGGGGCCACTTGTTTGTTTGGATTGGTATCGAGCACTAGACCAGTATCTACAAATATGTTTTTTTTCTATCATTGGGTTGCCATTGAGCTTCAGGTCGAGATCCCCAAATATATTATGTATTTTATCATTCGGGTTGACATCGGGTTGGATGTGAGATCCCTAAATGAATTTGTATCAGATTGGTGACGAAGTTATACTGTGTCAATTTGAGCAAAAATAAGTCTATCTTCAGACAAATTATACACAAGACAATCTCAAAGTCAGAGATTCATCTTTCAGGCTTTACGTAATTCAGAAAGTTAAATGAGAGAATTTTGAGCTTGTGATTTTCAAGTTGTTAAGTTATAGAAGCAAAAGTCCGTTTACAGCTAAATCCAAGACACAAGCAGGTTGAAGATCGGACTCAACAAGCTCAAATATGATCGAGTTACTGATAGCTCTCTTTAATCAATAAGTCATAAAAACAACGGCAGTGAAGAAAACCCTATTTTGTCCATCTAATGACAATACCTGTCTTACTGAAGCTTATCCAACCTGATAAGTTAAGTGATTCAAATCTTGAGCTTCTCTCAACTAATTAAATAAGACAAAACTAAATAGATGTCAAATTTGTATTAACATGATATGATTATGGTCATGCTTCACTCCCCAATACATCGAGAATAACTGAATAAAAGATATTATCAATCCCCGTAGGAAGAGAGGTCATCAAACACAAGCCAGCAGGAGCTTCTCAGTTGCTCTTCACTCGCCATTACAAATAGATCAACAATCCCCGCTAGAAGAGGGGTCATCAAATACAAGCCAGCAAGAGTTTTCAGTTGTCCTCACTCTCCATTATAGACATATCGACAATCCCCGTTGGAAGATGGGCCATCAAACAAAAGCTAATAGGAGTCAAATTCAATTGCTCCTCACTCTTTCTTACAAGCTATTACGCAAGCCAAACAAAAAGTCAAAGTTGTTCAAAGAAAACATAAGCCGAAAGAAATTATAGAAAATATTTTTGGAAACTTCCTTGTAACACAGTAATGTGTTTCTAACTAATCATAAAATCCCCCCTAAGAAGGGGCATTTTTTTTGTTTATTTGGGTTGATATTGTGCTCGATACTGAGATCCCCAAATGTGTTTAATCGAATAATGAGCTTTACTTTTGAGATAGATAACAAATTTTATGGTTGAGATCCCCGATGGCAAGGGTTAACACCATGCCTTGTATTGAAATCTCATTTCGTTAGGGTTGACATCGTGCTAAAATATTGAAATCCCCAAATATTTGCTTAATAATTTTGCTATCAAATAAAATATATCAATATTTAAAATATAGAGTCTTCTCTTTTGTTGACTAAGATCTTGAAGGTTCGACTGGAAAGATTTTGAGATTTGCAAGCTTTAATAAGTTAAGTCGGAAAGTTGCATGTTTAACCACAATTCAAGTCTATGGCTCAAGTGAGTCAAAATAGTCAGACTCACAAGCCCAAATACGACAGAGTCGTTGACAGCTCGCTTCACTAAATAAGCCACAAAGCATCAATTGCTTAGTTCACAAACCCGTCCAATTTAATGAGTTTAAGCGATCTAGATATGGAGACTTTCTCAACGGATTGACAGATTAAAACTAAATCAAGAGATAATATACACTTAGAAATATCCATATAATCAAAACATTTCCAACTATATAAGTTCCAAGACCTTATGAAATAAGAAAGAAGACTCCTAAATCTATAACTTAAGCCTATTCAATTGAAAAAGCATAAACTATATAAGCTTAAGCCAAGACTTAAGCAGGTCTCGAAGGTCGGACTCAATAAGCCATAAAAATGACAGCATAAAGTTCAAGAAAACTAGTTCAAAATGATTTTCTTGAGTAATCAAAAGGTCAAAGAAAATCAAAGTAATGATCATCGCTCAAGAAAACATCAAGCTGACCTTGATGGTTTGTTCAAATAAAGAAAGCCAACACTCTTTTATAAAAATTTTGATCAAGCATAAGGCGTAGATTGAAGGAATTATCTTCTTCAATTAGTTTAACAAAGTAGAAAGCAAAGGACGAAAGAAATTATCCCATTGCTCGTTAAAACCTTGATGCTGAACTATAGGAATTGAATCTACGACAAGTTTGATAAAGGACCAAGCATAGGACTAATGATCAAGTAAACCTGTCATTTTTCATCAGAAGACTGGCTTATGTGATCTTCGGTCTGATTAGATATTAGAACCGCAGTAGAAGAAAAGACAGGCGTCGCCACAGTGATAGGTTCCAATGTATGTAAAGTGTGAATTGTCACCTCTGCGCCTAATGCTTCCTGAATATGAGCTGCGGGGCTATCCTGATTTTCGGTCGGAACATTATCCGTTGTAGTATGGTCAGGAGAAGGGTTCCCAGGGGCAGACACTAACTCCTATCTTCTGGTGATTCCCTCCTCAGTTTGACTGTCATGAGGTTTGCTGGGAGCGCGTTCAACCACGTGGGGTGCACTAACAGCATGTTCCTGCTTTACTATTGGTTCTCAACTGTGGGTGCAATCTGAAACATTTCTCATGCGAGTGTCCAAATATTTTGCAATGCTTGCAGTAGTAAGGTTTTTGTTCCATAATGATTTTTTGCTAATAACTATTGTGAGCAGAACTAAGCTAGATTTCTTCTACATTTGGTAGTGTAATATCTCTTTCAATCAAAATCCTTGCAATAGAGGGCCTTGAGAAATGAACTGTGAGTAAGTCTACCTGTAAATGTTTTTCCTAATTGCATATAAGATAGGTATGTCAAAAAATTAAAACTTGAGTTCAGGTAATGAGAACCAAATAGGTGCAATTGGGGTTCTTGACTGAGATCAAAATTAGGGGTCTATTTGAGGCTTTGAGCAATTTTGATATGTTTGCCCTCGATTGTGATGAATTTCTTTGAGAAAATCATTGTATAATCTTCTTCTATACTCAACTGTATTATAATATGTCTTCCATTGAAATGACCCACCTGTCAAGCCCCAACTAGTTTGAAATCTTCAAAAACCTTCCTGATAATCTCCATCTTAGGGCAACCTAATTGGAACTTTCCAACTAGAGTAAATTTATATTTTCCTGCACAAGTTAAAATTTCAGCGTCGAAGAAGAATATTGTTGGATTGTCCGCCTTTTTCTCTACTTTCTTGATGAGATTGCAATCTCCATGTCCTCTAACAGAATCATGATAAATATGCAGGAATATCGGGCTATTTGCGAGGTGGAAATGAGAGCTGCATTTGTAAAACATTGTAGCATAGGAGGGTTTGGCGGAGTTATCACCGACGAGAGAGGCGGCGTAGGAAAGCCCTGAGGCCATTATCACGGCTAGTGCCAACAAAAAACGCAAAGCCCACAAACAGGAGCAGCTTTGTCGCAGACAACGCAGGTCGGCGCAGCTGTCGAGCAGGACAGAGTCTGTGGCGCAGCGCAAACGAACGCACCGGGTAGTTCTACCGCCAGACGAAGCAGACGACACAAGAACACAAGGCACGACGACGAAGAAGACACGAGTATTTCCCAAAGATGAAAATAAAGGCAACGCGAGACGCTAGGGTTTGCCATGAGACAAAACCATAGTAGAGCGGAACGATACTTGCCCTTTGCCCTTTGGGGTACCCACGCCCTTTGGGGTACCCACTCATATAACTATCAAGTGAAATGTTAAGTGACTATTTAACTTCCTTTATTTCTCGGGATAACTAAAATGTCAAGGTTCGCTGAGTAATGAGGTAATTTTAATTTGACCTTGGGATGATTAAAAGAAGAGTATGAAAAGTTCAAAAATGAACTCGAAATACTTCAAGAGATCTTTAAATCGGTTCAAGTTCATTCCCTGAACACTTTGGAATCTCTTAGATATATTGAAGGACAAATTGAACTTACTATATTTTATTCTAAAATCATCCACTAAGATCTTTCGAGACTTAATAAGTCTTAGGCGCTGTTTGGTTCGGCTTCTGCTGCGCTCCTTAGTTTGGGGTATGTTAGATACAACTTTATCTACTCTTACAATTTATTTAATTTCCTGCAAAATTATATATATGTTGCAAAAGCTAAAGTTTCAGCGGAAATGCCGAGAAGATGGCAGGTACGCTTTTACAGTGTTATTTAATTTATGTCATTTTACTTTCTGCAATTTAGTTTCGCTGCAAAATATCATAACTTCTTGGTTGTGCACTTTAGCCTTTTGCAAAATCAAAACAACTTTTCAAAAATTAATCAACATTTTCAAAATATAAAACAACTTGTTCAAAAGGTAACCATAAATCTTTTGAAATGTCACAAAATATAAAATGTACTTTTGAATTTACGGGAGCATCTCGAAAAAGCAAACAAGTTTTTTTTTTTTCAAATCTGTATCGTTGGATATCGAGATTTGATTTAAACACTATTTTGAGGCTTTAGTGGTGACATTTTGATGTGATATGAAAGGTTTTAAAACTTAGAAAGTTACCGTCTAAAAATTGTCTTTTATTTGATTCACGAAATTTGAAAGCTTTTAAAATGTCGTTTTGGGAAGCATAAAATTTATGTGAAATGAATTCATGAAAAGTTTGAAGACTCACAAACTATTATTTGGGAAAAGTTTGGAATTGATTTATGAAAGATTTTATGAAAGATATGAAAGATTTGGATGACGTGAATGCAACATTTAGGTTTAGGCTCGGGTATGTAAATGCATAAGTGTTGTGGGGCTATGTATGTAATCATTGCGTTGGTTCCGACTCCTTGCTATTTCGACTTGCTTGAAATGTGGTTTGGAAATGATACCCTTTTAGGTTGATTTGTGGGTTGTTGGGCCTCATTTTTTGGGACTTTTCGTCAATCGTTTTAGATGCATTTATGAGGGTCAATTTACCTTTTACTTCTCGTCATTTCAGGTCGATTGGTTTCTCCTCTCTCTCACCCAATTTTTCTTCTTTTATTCCTTACTTTTTTGTTTGATTTGGGTGTTTATGTCTGAAATATAAGCACACATATATAATATATGAACCATCAAACAAGACTACAAGTTGGACGATTCATTTTGGGATAGGGTCTTGATTATAAAGGCATTCGGTGGTAGAGCGGAATAATGTTCCATCCTACGACATCGGGACCCCACTCAAGGACCCTGTGAAATGTAGGATGGCAATATTATTCACCAACTCCAGACAAGTGGGGCACCCTTGCTTTCTTAGGTTGTTGGCGGTCCCAGCCCGACGGCGTGATCGACTTGTAGACAATCATACTTTATATAAAGTACAATGATAAGAACAACCACGTTATTTTTAAAAAAATTTCTTCTGTAACACGAAGTCTTGGATGCTTAGCTCTTATATTTTTGTCAATCATCAAATCTAGAAACTCTTAGAGACAAAATACGAAATGAATATATCCGTGATATGGTTGGTGTAGCTCGTGTGACGGAAAAAATTAGGAAAGTCGTCTTAGATGGTTTGGTCACATTAAGAGTCGACCATCTGATGATTCGATTAAGAGAGTAGATGTTTTAGATTCGACTTATGTTAAGAAACGCAGAGGTAGACCCAAGAAGACTTGGGCTTACTATATAAAAAATTATCTTAATTTATTAGAACTAAATGAAAATATGACACTAAATAAGCCGCAATGATGAAAAAGGATTCATGTAGCCAACCCCACGTAGTGGGATTAAGACATTGGTGTTGTTGTTATATCAAATCTAGAAACTCTCTCTATACTCCTAGCTTAGTATCACATTGTAGATCTTGTTAGTAGGTTATGATATTGCCCAACGACAAAAATAGGTCCAATAAATCATAGTATATATATATATATATATATATATATATATATATATATA